>NC_053027.1:439756244-439912918 GCF_003073215.2 Triticum urartu | reverse complement strand
GAGGTATCTCTGGGCCCTCTCGGTAATGCACATCACATAAGCCTTGCAAGCATTGCAACTAATGAGTTAGTTGTGAGATGATGTATTACGAAACGAGTAAAGAGACTTGCCGGTAACGAGATTGAACTAGGTATTGAGATACCAACGATCGAATCTCGGGCAAGTAACATACCGATGACAAAAGGAACAACGTATGTTGTTATGTGGTCTGACCGATAAAAGATCTTCGTAGAATATGTAGGAGCCAATATGAGCATCCAGGTTCCGCTATTGTTTATTGACCGGAGACATGTCTCGGTCATGTCTACATTGTTCTCGAACCCGTAGGGTCCGCACGCTTAAGGTTTCGATGACAGTTATATTATGAGTTTATGAGTTTTGATGTACCGAAGTTTGTTCGGAGTCCCGGATGTGATCACGGACATGACGAGGAGTCTCAAAATGGTCGAGACATAAAGATTGATATATTGGAAGCCTATATTTGGATATCGGAAGTGTTTCGGGTGAAATCGGGATTTTACCGGAGTACCGGAAGGTTACCGGAACCCCCCGGGAGGTATATGGGCCTTAGTGGAAGAGAGGAGAGGTGGCCAGGGCTGGGCCGCGTGCCCCTCCCCCCCTAGTCTGAATAGGACAAGGAGAGGGGGCCGGCGCCCCCCTTCCTTCTCTCTCTCCTCTTTCCCCCCTCTCGAATCCTATTCCAACTAGGAAAAGGGGGGAATCCTACTCCCGGAGGGAGTAGGACTCCTCCTGGCGCGCCCTCCCTGGCCGGCCGCACCCCCCCCTTTGATCCTTTATATACGGAGGCAGGGGGCACCCCTAGACACACAAGTTGATCCACGTGATCATATTCTTAGCCGTGTGCGGTGCCCCCTTCCACCATAGTCCTCGATAATATTGCAGCGGTGCTTAGGCGAAGCCCTGCGATGGTAGTACATCAAGATCGTCACCACGCCGTCGTGCTGACGGAACTCTTCCCCGACACTTTGCTAGATCGGAGTCCGGGGATCGTCATCGAGCTGAACGTGTGCTAGAACTCGGAGGTGCCGTAGTTTCGGTGCTTGATCGGTCGGGCCGTGAAGACGTACGACTACATCAACCACGTTGTGCTAACGCTTCCGTTGTCGATCTACAAGGGTACGTAGATCACACTCTCCCCTCTCGTTGCTGTGCATCACCATCATCTTGTGTGCGCGTAGGAAATTTTTTGAAATTACTACGAAAACCTACAGTGGCATCAGAGCCTAGGTTTTATATGTTGATGTTATATGCACGAGTAGAACACAAGTGAGTTGTGGGCGATATAAGTCATACTGCTTACCAGCATGTCATACTTTGGTTCGGCGGTACTGTTGGACGAAGCGGCCCGGACCGACATTACGCGTACGCTTACGCGAGACCGGTTCTCCCGACGTGCTTTGCACAAAGGTGGCTAGCGGGTGACAGTTTCTCCAACTTTTGTTGAACCGAGTGTGGCTACGCCCGGTCCTTGCGAAAGTTAAAACATCACCAACTTGACAAACTATCGTTGTGGTTTTGATGCGTAGGTAAGATTGGTTCTTGCTTAAGCCCGTAGCAGCCACGTAAAACTTGCAACAACAAAGTAGAGAATGTCTAACTTGTTTTTGCAGGGCATGTTGTGATGTGATATGGTCAAGACATGATGCTAAATTTTATTGTATGAGATGATCATGTTTTGTAACCGAGTTATTGGCAACTGGCAGGAGCCATATAGTTGTCGCTTTATTGTATGCAATGCAATCGCACTGTAATGCTTTACTTTATCACTAAGCGGTAGCGATAGTCGTGAAAGCATAAGATTGGCGAGACGACAATGATGCTACGATGGAGATCAAGGTGTCGCGCCGGTGACGATGGTGATCACGACGGTGCTTCGAAGATGGAGATCACAAGCACAAGATGATGATGGCCATATCATATCACTTATATTGATTGCATGTGATGTTTATCTTTTATGCATCTTATCTTGCTTTGATTGACGGTAGCATTATAAGATGATCTCTCACTAATTATCAAGAAGTGTTCTCCCTGAGTATGCACCGTTGCGAAAGTTCTTCGTGCTGAGACACCACGTGATGATCGGGTGTGATAGGCTCTACGTTCGAATACAACGGGTGCAAAACAGTTGCACACGCGGAATACTCAGGTTATACTTGACGAGCCAAGCATACAGATATGGCCTCGGAACACGGAGACCGAAAGGTCGAGCGTGAATCATATAGTAGATATGATCAACATAGTGATGTTCACCAATGAAACTACTGCATCTCACGTGATGATCGGACATGGTTTAGTTGATTTGGATCACGTAATCACTTAGAGGATTAGAGGGATGTCTATCTAAGTGGGAGTTCTTAAGTAATATGATTAATTGAACCTAAATTTATCATGAACTTAGTACCTGATAGTATCTTGCTTATTTACGTTTGATTGTAGATAGATGGCCCGTGCTGTTGTTCCGTTGAATTTTAATGCGTTCCTTGAGAAAGCAAAGTTGAAAGATGATGGTAGCAATTACACGGACTGGGTCCGTAACTTGAGGATTATCCTCATTGCTGCACAGAAGAATTACGTCCTGGAAGCACCGCTGGGTGCCAGGCCTGCTGCTGGAGCAACACCAGATGTTATGAACGTCTGGCAGAGCAAAGCTGATGACTACTCAATAGTTCAGTGTGCCATGCTTTACGGCTTAGAATCGGGACTTCAACGACGTTTTGAACGTCGTGGAGCATATGAGATGTTCCAGGAGTTGAAGTTAATAATTCAAGCAAATGCCCGGATTGAGAGATATGAAGTCTCCAATAAGTTCTATAGCTGCAAGATGGAGGAGAACAGTTCTGTCAGTGAGCATATACTCAAAATGTCTGGGTATAATAATCACTTGATTCAATTGGGAGTTAATCTTCCAGATGATTGTGTCATTGACAGAATTCTCCAATCACTGCCACCAAGCTACAAGAGCTTCGTGATGAACTATAATATGCAAGGGATGAATAAGACTATTCCCGAGCTCTTCGCAATGCTGAAAGCTGCGGAGGTAGAAATCAAGAAGGAGCATCAAGTGTTGATGGTCAACAAGACCACTAGTTTCAAGAAAAAGGGAAGAAGAAGGGGAACTTCAAAAAGAACAGCAAGCAAGTTGCTGCTCAAGAGAAGAAACCCAAACCTAGACCTAAGCCTGAAACTGAGTGCTTCTACTGCAAGCAGACTGGTCACTGGAAGCGGAACTGCCTCAAGTATTTGGCGGATAAGAAGGATGTCAAGGTGAACAAAGGTATATGTGATATACATGTTATTGATGTGTACCTTACTAATGCTCGCAGTAGCACCTGGGTATTTGATACTGGTTCTGTTGCTAATATTTGCAACTCAAAACAGGGACTACGGATTAAGCAAAGATTGGCTAAGGACGAGGTGACGATGCGCGTGGGAAATGGTTCCAAAGTCGATGTGATCGCAGTCGGCACGCTACCTCTACATCTACCTTCGGGATTAATATTAGACCTAAATAATTGTTATTTGGTGCCAGCGTTAAGCATGAACATTATATCTGGATCTTGTTTGATGCTAGACGGTTATTCATTTAAATCAGAGAATAATGGTTGTTCTATTTACATGAGTAATATCTTTTATGGTCATGCACCCTTAAGGAGTGGTCTATTCTTATTAAATCTCGATAGTAGTGACACACATATTCATAGTGTTGAAACCAAAAGATACAGAGTTGATAATGATAGTGCAACTTATTAGTGGCACTGCCGTTTGGGTCATATCGGTATAAAGAACATGAAGAAACTCCATACTGATGGGCTTTTGGAACCACTTGATTATGAATCACTTGGTACTTGCGAACTGTGCCTTATGGGTAAGATGACAAAAACACCGTTCTCCGGTACTATGGAGAGAGCAACAGATTTGTTAGAAATCATACATACAGATGTATGTGGTCCGATAAATGTTGAGGCTCGTGGCGGATATCGTTATTTTCTCACCTTCACAGATGAATTAAGCAGATATGGGTATATCTACTTAATGAAACACAAGTCTGAAACGTTTGAAAAGTTCAAAGAATTTCAGAGTGAAGTTGAAAATCATCGTAACAAGAAAATAAAATTCCTACGATTTGATCGTGGGGGAGAATATTTGAGTTACGAGTTTGGTGTACATTTGAAACAATGTGGAATAGTTTCACAACTCACGCCACCCGGAACACCACAGCGTAATGGTGTGTCCGAACGTCGTAATCGTACTTTACTAGATATGGTCCGATCTATGATGTCTCTTACTGATTTACCGCTATCGTTTTGGGGATACGCTCTAGAGACGGCCGCATTCACGTTAAATAGGGCACCATCAAAATCCGTTGAGACGACGCCTTATGAACTATGGTTTGGCAAGAAACCAAAGTTGTCGTTTCTGAAAGTTTGGGGCTGCGATGCTTATGTGAAAAAGCTTCAACCTGATAAGCTCGAACCCAAATCGGAGAAACGTGTCTTCATAGGATATCCAAAGGAAACTATTGGATACACCTTCTATCACAGATCCAAAGGCAAGACTTTTGTTGCTAAATTCAGAAACTTTCTGGAGAAGGAGTTTCTCTCGAAAGAAGTGAGTGGGAGGAAAGTAGAACTTGACGAGGTAACTGTACCTACTCCCTTATTGGAAAGTAGTACATCACAGAAACCTGTTTCTGTGACACCTACACCAATTAGTGAGGAAGCTAATGATAATGATCATGAAACTTCAGAACAAGATACTACTGAACCTCGTAGATCAACCAGAGTGAGATCCGCGCCAGAGTGGTGTGGTAATCCTGTTGTGGAAGTCATGCTACTAGATCATGATGAACCTACGAACTATGAAGAAGCGATGGTGAGCCCAGATTCCGCAAAATGGCTTGAAGCCATGAAATCTGAGATAGGATCCATGTATGAGAACAAAGTATGGACTTTGGTTGACTTGCCCAATGTTCAGTAAGCAATTGAGAATAAATGGATCTTCAAGAAGAAGACTGACGCTGACGATAATATTACTGTCTACAAAGCTCGACTTGTCGCAAAAGGTTTTCGACAAGTTCAAGGGATTGACTACGATGAGACCTTCTCACCCGTAGCGATGCTTAAGTCTGTCCGAATCATGTTAGCAATTGCCGCATTTTATGATTATGAAATTTGGCAGATGGATGTCAAAACTGCATTCCTGAATGGATTTCTGGAAGAAGAGTTGTATATGATGCAACCAGAAGGTTTTGTCAATCCAAAGGGAGCTGACAAAGTGTGCAAGCTCCAGCGATCCATTTATGGATTGGTGCAAGCCTCTCGGAGTTGGAATAAACGTTTTGATAGTGTGATCAAAGCATTTGGTTTTATACAGACTTTTGGAGAAGTCTGTATTGTATTTACAATAAAGTGAGTGGGAGCTCTGTAGCATTTCTAATATTATATGGGGATGACATATTGTTGATCGGAAATGATACTGAATTTCTGAATAGCATAAAAGGATACTTGAATAAGAATTTTTCAATGAAAGACCTCGGTGAAGCTGCTTATATATTGGGCATCAAGATCTATAGAGATAGATCAAGACACTTAATTGGACTTTCACAAAGCACATACCTTGATAAAGTTTTGAGAAGGTTCAAAATGGATCAAGCAAAGAAAGGGTTCTTAGCTGTGTTACAAGGTGTGAAGTTGAGTCAGACTCAATGCCCGACCACTGCAGAAGATAGAGAGAAAATGAAGTCATTCCCTATGCTTCAGCCATAGGTTCTATCATGTATGCAATGCTGTGTACCAGACCTGATGTGTGCCTTGCTATTAGTTTAGCAGGGAGGTACCAAAGTAATCCAGGAGTGGATCACTGGACAAGCGGTCAAGAACATCCTGAAATACCTGAAAAGGACTAAGGATATGTTTCTCGTTTATGGAGGTGACAAAGAGCTCGTCGTAAATGGTTAACGTCGATGCAAGCTTTGACACTGATCCGGATGACTCTAAGTCACAAACCGGATACGTATTTTTATTAAATGGTGGAGCTGTCAGTTGGTGCAGTTCCAAAGCAGAGCTCATGGGGATCTACGTGTGAAGCGGAGTACATAGCTGCTTCGGAAGCAGCAAATGAAGGAGTCTGGATGAAGGAGTTCATATCCGATCTAGGTGTCATACCTAGTGCATCGGGTCCAATGAAAATCTTTTGTGACAATACTGGTGCAATTGCCTTGACAAAGGAATCCAGATTTCACAAGAGAACCAAGCACATCAAGAGACGCTTCAATTCCATCCGCGACCAAGTCAAGGAGGGAGACATAGAATTTGCAAGATACATACGGATCTGAATGTTGCAGACCCGTTGACTAAGCCTCTCTCATGAGAAACATGATCAGCACCAAGACTCCATGGGTGTTAGAATCATTACTATAATATAATCTAGATTATTGACTCTAGTGCAAGTGGGAGACTGAAGGAAATATGCACTAGAGGCAATAATAAAGTTGTTATTTATATTTCCTTATATCATGATAAATGTTTATTATTCATGCTAGAATTGTATTAACGGAAACTTAGTACATGTGTGAATACATAGACAAACAGTAGTGTCACTAGTATGCCTCTACTTGACTAGCTCGTTAATCAAAGTATGGTTATTTTCCTAACCATAGACATGAGTTGTCATTTGATAACGGGATCACATCATTAGAGAATGATGTGATTGACTTGACCCATCCGTTAGCTTAGCACTATGATCGTTTAGTTTTGCTATTGCTTTCTTCATAACTTATACATGTTCCTATGACTATGAGATTATGCAACTCCCGAATACCGGAGGAACACTTAGTGTGCTATCAAACGTCACAACGTAACTGGGTGACTATAAAGATGCTCTACAGGTGTCTCCGATGGTGTTTGTTGAGTTGGCATAGATCGAGATTAGGATTTGTCACTCCGTGTATTCGGAGAGGTATCTCTGGGCCCTCTCGGTAATGCACATCACTATAAGCCTTGCAAGCAATTGACTAATGAGTTAGTTGCGGGATGATGCATTAAGAATGCAGTAAAGAGACTTGCCGGTAACGAGATTGAACTAGGTATTGAGATACCGACGATCGAATCTCGGGCAAGTAACATACCGATGACAAAGGGAACAACGTATGTTGTTATGCTTATGCGGGTTGACCGATAAAGATCTTTGTAGAATATGTAGGAACCAATATGAGCATCCAGGTTCCGCTATTGGTTATTGACCGAAGATGAGTCTCGGTCATGTCTACATAGTTCTCGAACCCGTAGGGTCCGCACGCTTAACGTTCAATGTCGATCGGTATTATGAGTTTATATGTTATGATGTACCAAAGGTAGTTCAGAGTCCTGGATATGATCACGAACATGACGAGGAGTCTCGAAATAGTCAAGAAATGAATATTGATATATTGGAAGGTTATGTTTGGACACCGGAATGGTTTCAGATGAGTTCGGGCATTTACCGGAGTACCAGGAGGTTACCGAAAGCCCCGGGGGGCTTAATGGGCCTACATGGGCTTTAGTGGAAGAGAGAGGAGAAGGCCAAGAGGAGGGGCACCCCCCCCAAGCCCAATCCGAATTGGGAAGGGGGTCGTCCCCCCCTTTCCTTCCTCCCCTCTCTCCCTTCCTTCCACCTCCTAGTAGGAGTAGGAAAAGGAGGAACCTACTCCTAGTAGGAGTAGGATTCCCCCCTTGGGGGCTTGCCCAAGGTGGTCGGCTGGCCCTCTCCTCCACCCCTTTATATACGGCGGAGGGGGCACCCCATGGACACACAAGTTGATTGTTTAGCCATGTGCGGTGCCCCCCTCCACAGAATTCCACCTTGGTCATATCGTTGTAGTGCTTAGGCGAAGCCCTGCGTCGGTAACTTCATCATCACCGTCATCACGCCGTCATGCTGACGAAACTCTCCCTCTGCCTCAACTGGATCAAGAGTACGAGGGATGTCACCGAGCTGAACGTGTGCAGATCGTGGAGGTGCCGTGCGTTCGGTACTTGATCGGTTGGATCGCGAAGACGTTCGACTACATCATCCGTGTTTCATACCGCTTCTGCTTTCGGTCTACGAGGGTACATATACATACTCTCCCCCTCTCGTTGCTATGCAACTCCTAGATAGATCTTGCGTGATCGTAGGAAATTTTTTGAAATACTGTGTTCCCCAACAATGGATAAAATAATAGCATGGAACAATAAAATATTCTAGATATGTTGGAGACGTATCAAGCATCCCCAAGCTTAATTCCTGCTCGTCCTCGAGTAGGTAAATGATAAAAACAGAATTTTTGATGTGGAATGCTACCTAACATATTTATCAATGTAATCTTCTTTATTGTGGCAAGAATATTCAGATCCATAAGATTCAAGACAAAAGTTTAATATTGACATAAAAATAATAATACTTCAAGCATACTAACAAAGTAATCATGTCTTCTCAAAATAACATGGCCAAAGAAAGTTCACCCTACAAAATCATATAGTTTGGCTATGCTCCATCTTCGTCACACAAAATATTCAGATCATGCACAACCCCGATGACAAGACAAGCAATTGTTTCATACTTAAGTATTCTCAAACTTTTTCAACTTTCACGCAATACATGAGCGTGAGCCCTGGACATAACACTATAGGTGGAATAGAGTGGTGGTTGTGGAGAAGACAAAAAGGAGGAAGATGGTCTTACATCAACTAGGCGTATTAATGGGCTATGGAGATGCCCATCAATAGATATCAATGTGAGTGAGTAGGGATTGCCATGCAACGGATGCACTAGAGCTATAAATGTATGAAATCTCAAAAGGAAAACTAAGTGGGTGTGCATCCAACTTGCTTGCTCGTGAAGACCTAGGTCATTTGAGGAAGCCCATCATTGGAATATACAAGCCAAGTTCTATAATAAAAAATTCCCACTAGTATATGAAAGTGACAACATAGGAGACTCTCTATCATCAAGATCATGGTGCTACTTTGAAGCACAAGCGTGGAAAAAGGATAGTAGCGTTGCCCCTTCTCTCTTTTTCTCTTATCTTTTTTGTTTTTTGTTTTTTTGTTTTGTTTTTTGGGCCTTCTCTTTTTTTTGGCCTTTCTCTTTTTTTATTTCCTCACATGGGACAATGCTCTAATGATGATGATCATCACACTTTTATTTACTTACAACTCAAGAATTACAACTCGATACTTAGAACAAAATATGACTCTATATGAGTGCCTCCGGCGGTGTACCGGGATGTGCAATGAATCAAGAGTGACATGTATGAAAAAGTTATGAATGGTGGCTTTGCCACAAATACGATGTCAACTACATGATCATGCAAGGCAATATGACAATGATGGAGCGTGTCATAATAAACGGAACGGTGGAAAGTTGCATGGCAATATATCTCGGAATGGCTATGGAAATGCCATAATAGGTAGGTATGGTTGCTGTTTTGAGGAAGGTAAATCGTGGGTTTATGGTACCAGCGAAAGTTACGCGATACTAGAGAGGCTAGCAACGGTGGAAGGGTGAGAGTGCGTATAATCCATGGACTCAACATTAGTCATAAAGAACTCACATACTTATTGCAAAAATCTACAAGTCATCAAAACCAAGCACTACGCGTGCTCCTAGGGGGATAGATTGGTAGGAAAAGACCATCGCTCATCCCCGACCGCCACTCATAAGGAAGACAATCAAAGAAACACATCATGCTTCAAATTTATTACACAACGGTTACCATACGTGCATGCTACGGGACTTGCAAACCTCAACACAAGTATTTCTCGAATTCACAACTACTCAACTAGCATTACTATAATATAACCATCCTCATGTCTCAAAACAATCATAAGGAATCAAACTTCTCATAGTATTCAATGCACTTTATATGAAAGTTTTTTATTATATCCCTCTTGGATGCCCATCATATTAGGACTAAATTCATAACCTAAGCAAATTACCATTATGTTCTAAAGACTCTCAAAATAATATAAGTGAAGCGTGAGAGTTCATCTATTTCTTCAAAATAAAACCACCGTCGTTCTCTAAAAAGATATAAATGAAGCACTAGAGCAAATGACAAACTACTCCAAAAGATATAAGTGAAGATTAATGAGTAGTCGAATAATTATGTAATTATGTGAAGACTCTCTAACATTTAAGAATTTAAGATCTTGGGGTATTTTTCAAACAGAAAGCAAAACAAAATAAAACAAAATGACGCTCCAAGCAAAACACATATCATGTGGTGAATAAAAATATAGCTCCAAGTAAGGTTACCGATGAACGAAGATGAAAGAGGGGATGCCATCCGGGGCATCCCCAAGATTAGGCTCTTGGTTGTCCTTGAATATTACCTTGGGGTGCCTTGGGAATTCCCAAGCTTAGGCTCTTGCCACTCCTTATTCCATAGTCCATCGAATCTTTACCCAAAACTTGAAAAATTCACAACACAAAACTCAACAGAAAACTCGTAGACTCCGTTAGTATAAGAAAATAAATCACCCCTTTTGGTACTGTTGTGAACTCATTCTAAATTCATATTGGTGTAATATCTACTGTATTCCAACTTTTCTATGGTTCATACCCTCCTATACTATTCATAGATTCAACAAAATAAGCAAACAACACATAGAAAATAGAATCTGTCAAAAACAGAACAGTCTCTAGTAGTCTAGATATTACGAATACTTCTGTAACTCCAAAAATCCTGAGAAATTAGGAAAACCTGATAAATTTGTTTATTAATCTTCTACAAAATGAATCAGTATTTTATCACACTTTTGTAAAAAAATGAGAATTGTCTTCCTGAGCGCAAAATTTTCTATTTTTTACAGCAAGATCGCATTAACTTTCACCCAAGTCTTCCCAAAGGTTCTACTTGGCACAAACACTAATTAAAACATAAAACCACATCTAACCAGAGGCTATATAGATTGTTTATTACTAATAGGAGCAAAAGGCAAAGAACAAAAATTGGGTTGCCTCCCAACAAGCGCTAACGTTTAATGCCCCTAGCTAGGCATGATGGTTTCAATGATGCTCACATAAAAGATAAGAATTGAAACATAAAGAGAGAATCATGAAGAATATGAATAACACATTTAATCCTAACCCACTTCCTATGCCTAGGGATTTTGTGAGGAAACAATTTATGGGAACAAGAATCAACTACCATAGGAAAGCAAAACAAGCATAACTTCAAGATTTTAAGCACATAGAGAGGAAACTTGATATTATTGCAATTCCTACAAGCATATATTCCTCCCTCATAATAATTTTAAGTAGCATCATGAATGAATTAAACAATATAACCATCACATAAAGCATTCTTTTCATGATCTACAAGCATAGAATTTTTATTACTCGCCACGTAAGTAAATTTCTTCTCATGAATAGTAGTGGGAGCAAACTCAACAAAATAACTATCATGTGAGGCATAATCCAATTGAAAATTAAAATCATGCTGACAAGTTTCATGGTTATCATTATTCTTTATAGCATACGTGTCATCACAATAATCATCATAGATAGAAACTTTGTTCTCATAATCAATTGGAACCTCTTCCGAAATAGTGGATTCATCACTAAATAAAGTCATGACCTCTCCAAATCCACTTTCATAATTATCACAATAAGATTCAACACCCTCCAAAATAGTGGGATCATTACTTCCTAAAGTTGACACTCTTCCAAACCCACTTTCATCAATATAATCATCATAAATAGGAGGCATGCTATCATCATAATAAATTTTCTCATCAAAACTTGGGGGACAAAAAATATCATCTTCGTCAAACATAGCATCCCCAAGCTTGTGGCTTTGCATATCATTAGCATCATGGATATTCAAGGAATTCATACTAAAAACATTGCAATCATGCTCATCATTCAAATATTTAGTGCCAAACATTTTAATGCATTCTTCTTCTAACACTTGAGCAAAATTTCCTTTCCATCATTTTCACGAAAGATATTAAAAAGATGAAGCATATGAGGCACCCTCAATTACATTTATTTTTTTGTAGTTTTATTTTATAAACTAAACTAGTGATAAAACAAGAAACTAAAAGATTTGATTGCAAGATCTAAAGATATACCTTCAAGCGCTAACCTCCCCGGCAACGGCGCCAGAAAAGAGCTTGATGTCTACTACACAACCTTGTTCTTGTAGACGTTGTTGGCCCTCCAAGTGCAGAGGTTTGTAGGACAGTAGCAAATTTCCCTCAAGTGGATGACCTAAGGTTTATCAATCCGTGGGAGGCGTAGGATTAAGATGGTCTCTATCAAACAACCCTGCAACCAAATAACAAAGAGTCTCTTGTGTCCCCAACCCACCCAATACAACGGTAAATTGTATAGGTGCACTAGTTCGGTGAAGAGATGGTGATACAAGTGCAATATGGATGGTAGATATAGGTTTTTGTAATCTGAAAATATAAAAATAGCAAGGTAACTAATGATAAAAGTGAGCGAAAACGGTATTGCAATGCTCGGAAACAAGGCATATGGTTCATACTTTCACTAGTGAAAGTTCTCTCAACAATAATAACATAATTGGATCATATAACTATCCCTCAACATGCAACAAACAGTCACTCCGAAGTCACTAATAGCGGAGAACAAACAAAGAGATTATTGTAGGGTACGAACCAACCTCAAAGTTATCCTTTAAGATCGATCTATTCAGGAGTCCGTAGTAAAATAACACGAAGCTATTATTTTCGTTCAATCTATCCTAGAGTTCGTACTAGAATAACACCTTAAGACACAAATCAACCAAAACCCTAATGTCACCTAGATACTCCAATGTCACCTCAAGTATCCGTGGGTATGATTATACGATATGCATCACACAATCTCAGATTCATCTATTCAACCAACACAAAGAACTTCAAAGAGTGCCCCAAAGTTTTTACCGGAGAGTCAAGACGAAAACGTGTGCCAACCCCTATGCATAAGTTCACAAGGTCACGGAACTCGCAAGTTGATCACCAAAACATACATCAAGTAGATCACGTGAATATCCCATTGTCACCACAGATAAGCACATGCAAGACATATATCAAGTGTTCTCAAATTCTTAAAGACTCAATCTGATAAGATAACTTCAAAGGGAAAACTCAATCCATGACAAGAGAGTAGAGGGGGAAAACATCATAAGATCCAACTATAATAGCAAAG
This sequence comes from Triticum urartu, assembly GCF_003073215.2. Classification (NCBI taxonomy): domain Eukaryota; kingdom Viridiplantae; phylum Streptophyta; class Magnoliopsida; order Poales; family Poaceae; genus Triticum; species Triticum urartu. The sequence goes on along the minus strand of NC_053027.1, from coordinate 439,899,718 downwards.
CTCGCGATACATCAAGATCGTGCCAAATCAAGAACACGAGAGAGAGAGAGATCAAACACATAGCTACTGGTACATACCCTCAGCCCCGAGGGTGAACTACTCCCTCCTCGTCATGGAGAGCGTCGGAATGATGAAGATGGCCACTGGTGATGGATCCCCCCTCCGGTGGGGTGCCAGAACAGGGTCTCGATTGTTTTTCGGTGGCTACAGAGGCTTGCGGCGGCATAACTACCGATCTAGGTTTCTTTCTGGGGGTCTCTATATTTATAGGAATTTTTGTCAGGGGGGTCTCCGAGTCGTCCATGAGGCCAGGGGCGTGCCTAGGGGGTAGGGCTCTCCCTCCACCCTCGTGGACGGCTCGGGACTCTTCTGGCCCAACTATTTTACTCCGGGGGCTTCTTTTGGTCCATAAAAAATCTTCAAAAATTGGCACGTCAATTGGACTCCGTTTGGTATTCCTTTTCTGTAAAACTCAAAAACAAGAAAAAAAACAGTAACTGGCAGTGGGCTCTAGGTTAATAGGTTAGTCCCAAAAATCATATAAAATATCATATAAATGCATATAAAACATCCTAGGTGGATAATATAATAGCATGGAACAATCAAAAATTATAGATACGTTGGAGACATATCAGACCCATCCGTTAGCTTAGCACTACGATCGTTTAGTTTATTGCTATTGCTTTCTTCATAACTTATACATGTTCATATGACTATGAGATTATGCAACTCCCGAATACCGGAGGAACACTTAGTGTGCTATCAAATGTCACAACGCAACTGGGTGATTATAAAGATGCTCTACAGGTGTCTCCGATGGTGTTTGTTGAGTTGGCATAGATCGAGATTAGGATTTGTCACGCCGATTGTCAGAGAGGTATCTCTGGGCCCTCTCGGTAATGCACATCACTACAAGCCTTGCAAGCAGTGTGACTAATAAGTTAGTTGTGGGATGTTGCATTACAGAATGAGTAAAGAGACTTGCCGGTAACGAGATTGAACTAGGTATTATGATACCAACGATCGAATCTCGGGCAAGTAACATACTGATGACAAAGGGAACAACGTATGTTGTTATGCGGTTCGACCGATAAAGATCTTCATAGAATATGTAGGAGCCAATATGGGCATCCAAGTTCCGCTATTGGTTATTGACAAGAGAGATGTCTCAGTCATGTCTACATAGTTCTTGAACCCGTAGGGTCCCACGGTTAACGTTTGTTGACGATATAGTATTATATGAGTTATGTATGTTGGTGACCGAATGTTGTTCGGAGTCCCGGATGAGACCACGGGCATGACGAGGAACTCCGGAATGGTCCGGATATAAAGATTGATATATGGGATAATAGTGTTTGGTCTCCGAAAGGGTTCCGGAATTCACCCGAAGGGGTTCCGGATGTTTCCCGAAATGTTTGGGTATGAGAACACTTTATTTGGGCCAAAGGGGGAAGCCCACAAGGTTTTTGGAAAGCGCAAAAGGAAGTTTTGTGGAGTCCAGGGGCCAGACGCCAGGGTCCCTGGCGTCTGGGTCCAGATGCCGGGAACCCTGGCGTCTGGTCCTGGAGTTCGAGAAGGACTCTTGCGTTTCGGGTGAAACCGACTTTGTGTAGGCTTTTTCTCCAAGTTTCGACCCCAAGGCTCAACATATAAGTAGAGGGGTAGGGCTAGCACCCAAGACACATCAAGAAACACCAAGCCGTGTGCTGGCAACCCCGTCCCCTCTAGTTTATCCTCCATCATAGTTTTCATAGTGCTTAGGCGAAGCCCCGCGGAAATTGTTCTTCACCAACACCGTCACCACGCCATCGTGCTGCCGGAACTCATCTACTACTTCGCCCCTCTTGCTGGATCAAGAAGGCGAGGACGTCATTGAGCTGAACGTGTGCTGAACACGGAGGTGACGTACGTTGGGTATTTGATCGGGATGGATCGTGAAGGTGTATGACTACATCAACCATGTTCATAAACGCTTTCGCTTTCGGTCTACGAGGGTACGTAGACACACTCTCCCCTCTCGTTGCTATGCATCTCCTAGATAGATCTTGTGTGATCGTAGGAATTTTTTGAAATAGTGTGTTCCCCAACACACTGTCCCATAGGAGCGTGACGTCCTCAGGGGCCGGTACCATTGGGACCCAGTCAAGAAGGTTTTCGAGACGGACCCGGTCACGATGGAGTTCATGAGACTGCTGGTAATTTTAGTTTCTGATCAATTCGACTACATGTTTAGTCATATTTGTAAACGATCCTTATTCCTTTTGTAGAGAGAGCAGCATAGGATTGCGGCTGAAAGCGGCTCACCGTCTGAGGCCTTGGAGAGGCCTAAGTGGGACACCCCATTCAACCGAGCCTTGGACATATTGAAACGACTCCTGGTGAACATTCGGCTGTCATATGGACGTGTGCACGGTGTCGAAGACGGCGCCACGTGGAAGAAGTACTACCGTGAGACCACGGAGGAGAGAAAGGAAAGACAGAGGTTAACTGAAGAAAACATCGACAAGAAGGTTGAGATTGCGGTTGAGAAGAAATCAGCTGAGACAATCGCAATAGCGGTAGCTGCCGCAAAACAGACGATTGCAGATTTGTGTGGTGTCTTGGTTCCAACCGTCGTCGGTTGGAGCAGGCAAAATCCAAATAAAAATGCAGCGGACTTTCCCCTTGCCGACTTCTTCGGGAGCAGCTCGACTAGCGTTGCACCAGCACCTGTTCCTACACCGGCTCCCGCACCTGCTCCTGCACCTGCTCATAGCAGCCCGTCCTCCGTCTCGGATGTGCTCGGTGGTGCTTCATCTTTGGCTGAGCTCGACGCCCTCATGGTACCTGTCACACCGGCCCTCTTCAATAAATTTATAATCTCCCATTTTCGTTGCCTTCCGGATGTCTCACGTCGCAGACATGTCTTTGCAGTCCAACGTAACCCCGCGCACCATATTGTACTCCATCGGTGACCAGAAGGTGGACGTGGGGAAGGCGATGATAATGAAGCCGAAGGAACAATTGTTCCATAGCCGGCCGATCCCCCCTGGCGTCTTCAAGCTTTCTGTGGCTAGTGTCAAACCGGGCCATGAGAATTTAGCCCCTTCGGTACTAGGGGGTGACGACGAGACCCCGCGGTGGCTTGGAGCTTGCAAGGATGGGTCCTGTTGTGGCCAAAGAGTCTGCTTCGTCTAGAGGCGGCCGGGAGCACACCCACGACCATGCAGCCTCAGCAAGGTATGAACATCAACACCCCACCTACCCAATTAGCATCGGCTATCATGCTGGGTGATGACGTCACTGATGACGTCGCCATAGATGAGGATGAGGATGACGATGACACTCAACAATATCTCAATACTGGTGCCTATGATGATGGAGGATTGATAGCTCAGCAGTATGAGTACTCAGCGTTTGAGCATCATGAGTCGGTGCCTGAATTGCCTCCTCCGGAGGCTGAACGTATTATAGACGACCTTCCACCAAAGAAGCATAGTAAGAGACCAAGGAAAGGAAACAAAGCTACTTCTATGATCCAGCCGCCTCAGCAACATCTGGTTCAAGACCGTATACCTATCCCCGGTGCGACAAAATGGGATATCCTCGGTGAACCAATCCTACCTAAGGCAGCGGTAGAGGCTACACACGGCGACCTAAGAAGACTTCATGACTATGTGCCGCGAAGAGAGAAAAGCCTCATCACCTCAAAAAATCCAGGATGCCCACTCTACGTGGTTAACGTGTCGCGGCAAAGGTCGTACGTCACATTCCCCACAAAGAAGTTCTTCCTTCGATTCGATTACATCTTCAACATGTTTCACTTGAAGAAGCTGGATTTTACATTTGTCCACCTTTATGCCTTGTACATGAACTACATCATCAGGATTGAGCAGATACCTTATATCTGTGTTGCTGACCCATACTTCATGCACAAGGGCTTCTTGGCAGTCTACGCAAAGCACCGTGAATACGTGAGGGACTACATCGTCGATTTCATGGTCACCAATAAGGACAAGGAGACGATTCTCGTGCCTTATCATCCCATGTAAGTCATTCGCGCGGATATCCTTCCTTCAATTTCAATCATTCATTTGCAAGGTGGAGGCTAATTAATTTGAGGTGTACTTATTTTGCGCAGCGGCGGTCGCGCCGTCCTCGTCATCCTTTACCCCCGATATTCCCATGATCTTTACTTGGACTCGTCGAATAACATGAACAAAAAGGATTACACCCACATCAAGTCTGTTCTCGACAGTGCTATCTTTTTCTACGGCGTACGGGGTGGAGAGATCAAGACCAAGAAGAAAAGGGACGGCAAGCCCGCCTTCAGCCATAAGACCAACTTCTACTGCATCCAGCAACCAAGTGATACTCTTAGTGATGGATTCTATGTCCTACACCACATGCTGGAGTACAGACGGGATCAGCAGAATCTTCACATGTCACCTACATCCGACGATGCCCATATTCTGCAATGGGCAAAGAACATAGGAGATATCCCGGATCATCGACTTAGAGCTGAGTTCTATCACATCCAGCATGAACTTGCCCAAGTCATCATGAAGGAGGTCCTCAATAAAACAAGGATGTTCTACGAGGAAGGGCAAATGTCTCGGGAAGACGTCCGAACATGCAGAGCCGCTCAGCATCTTGACATGAAGCCTTTCACTAAGCTCGGGGACTATCTCCCTGACTTGGATGGATGGCACTACATGTTGGAGTGGTTGTCGATATATGACAATGTGTCCGTTTAGTCCATACATTCTGAATGATGAAACTTTGAGTTATGCACGACGAAACTTTATTTGTGATGTAATTAAACCATCCTCCTCAACTAGCTAGCGAAGATCACTCTAGTTAGGGCATTTTGGGTACGATGAACTTTGTTATTTATGCTTATGATATGTTGCTTCTATTTTTGTCAAGTATGTCTCTTTCTATTGCTCAACTATATATGTTGCATATCATCGACTCATGTGATGATGCAGGGGCATAGATCATCGATGACGAAGAAGTGCTACACCGGGATTATATATGACGAGTGGTAGGAGTGTCAGGCCCAGGTGTATCGGTTTCCGGTTTCCGAGCGACAGCCAGTAGTTAGTTTAGGTTCACGCTAGTGCGAGAGAGGGATACGAACTCATGTACTACATATCTCAGCATCTCGCGTATATCATTGTTTAGATGGATGACGATGTAGTTGCAAGTAATCGAGACTTGTATCGCTATTTTCGAGATGATGACGAGAGACCACTTTGTGTTGAATGATGATTATGATGGTGACATCATTTGATGCTATGATTACATTTGTATATGTATGATATGTTAAAGATTATTGTATAAAGCATGTTCAAATACAAAACAAATATGCGAAAAAACAACAAACTAGTAAAACTAACAGTAGCGAGGTGAATAAAGTTAGCAACAGCGCGCTCTTACCAGTAGTGCGCCCTAGTTAAAAGCGTTGCAACTATTAGCAGTAGCACCTTGAACTAAAGCTCGCTGCTACTAGCCATGTATAGTAGTAGCGTGGGGCAACACGCGCTACTGATACATGTTAGCCATAGCGCCGTATCAGTAGCGTGGGACCCCGCGCTACTGATACACCAAATACCCACGCTACTGCTAGGTTTTTCCCTAGTAGTGTAATGGGGGAGAAGTAGTGAGGAAGAAGCAAAGTGAGGGAGGGAGGAGGTGGAGCAGGGGGAAAGTGAAGGAAGAGAGGATGGGGGAGGGGGAGGAAAAAGGTGGTGGCTGCGATTTAGCAGTGCGCTAGGGAGAAAAAGCATTGTTGCTAAAAAAAGTAGTACACGCTCCTGGGAGACGCGTTGTTGCTAAGTGGGGCTCACCATGTGGCCAGGTTCAAACTTAGCCATAGTGCCCTACCAAAAAAATGTGCAACTACTATTTATGTAGCAGTAGCACGGTTAATGGATGAGCTCCACTACTAAACCTAGCCAGGCGGCAACGGTGGGGAAATTTTAGTAGTAGCGCTTTTTATTCCTACCGCGCTATAGCTATGTTGATAGTAGTAGCGCCCGTTGTGGCCACACGCTCCTCCTAAGTACCACTAGCGCTGAGGGATGCTACCTCTTGAGCATTGCGTTGGTTTTCTCTTGAAGAGGAAAGGGTGATGCAGCAAAGTAGCGTAAGTATTTCCCTCAGTTTTTGAGAACCAAGGTATCAATCCAGTAGGAGGCCGCGCACGAGTCCCTCGCACCTACACAAACAAATAAATCCTCGCAACCAACGTGATAAGGGGTTGTCAATCCCTACACAGTCACATACGAGAGTGAGATCTGATAGATATGATAGGATAATATTTTTGGTATTTTATGATAAAGAGAAATAAAAGATGCAACGTAAAATAAATGGCAAAGGAAATAACTAAGTATTGGAAGATTAATATGATGGAAGATAGACCCGGGGGCCATAGGTTTCACTAGTGGCTTCTCTCAAGAGCATAAGTATTTACGATGGGTGAACAACTTACTGTTGAGCAATTGACAGAATTGAGCATAGTTATGAGAATATCTAGGTATGATCATGTATATAGGCATCACGTCCGAGACAAGTAGACCGACTCCTGCCTGCATCTACTACTATTACTCCACACATCGACCGCTATCCAGCATGCATCTAGAGTATTAAGTTCAAGAGAATAGAGTAACGCTTCAAGCAAGATGGCATGATGTAGAGGGATAAACTCATGCAATATGATATAAACCCCATCTTGTTATCCTCGATGGCAACAATACAATACGTGCCTTGCTGCCCCTACTGCCACTGGGAAAGGACACCGCAAGATTGAACCCAAAGCTAAGCACTTCTCCCATTGCAAGAAAGATCAATCTAGTAGGCCAAACCAAACTGATAATTCGAAGAGACTTGCAAAGATAACCAATCATACATAAAAGAATTCAGAGAAGATTCAAATATTGTTCATAGATAAACCTGATCATAAATCCACAATTCATCGCTCTCAACAAACACACCGCCAAAGAAGATAACATCGAATAGATCTCCACAAGAGAGGGGGAGAACTTTGTATTGAGATCCAAAAAGAGAGAAGAAGCCATCTAGCTAATAACTATGGACCCGTAGGTCTAAAGTAAACTACTCACACTTCATCGGAGGGGCTATGGTGTTGATGTAGAAGCCCTCCGTGATTGATGCCCCCTACGACGGAGCTCCGGAAAAGGCCCCAAGATGGGATCTCGTGGATACAGAAAGTTACGGCGGTGGAATTAGGGTTTTGGCTCCGTATCTGGTAGTTTGGGGGTACGTAGGTATATATAGGAGGAAGGAGTACGTCGGTGGAGCAACAGGGGGCTCATGAGGGTGGAGGGCACCCCTGGGGGTAGGCGCGCCCCCCTACCTCGTGCATTCCTCGTTGATTGCTTGACGTAGGGTCCAAGTCCTCTGGATCATGTTCGTTCCGAAAATCACGTTCCCGAAGGTTTCATTCCGTTTGGACTCCGTTTGATATTCTTTTTCTACGAAACCCTAAAATAGGCAAAAAAAACAGCAATACTGGGTTGGGCCTCCGGTTAATAGGTTAGTCCCAAAATTAATATAAAAGTGTATAATAAAGCCCAATAATGTCCAAAACAGTATATATTATAGCATGGAACAATCAAAAATTATAGATACATTGGAGACGTATCAAGCATCCCCAAGCTTAATTCCTGCTCGTCCTCGAGTAGGTAAATGATAAAAACAGAATTTTTGATGTGGAATGCTACTTGGCATAATTTCAGTGTAATTCTTCTTAATTGTGGTATGAATATTCAGATCCGAAAGATTCAAGACAAAAGTTCAATATTGACATAGAAATAATAATACTTCAAGCATACTAACTAAGCAATTATGTCTCTTCAGAATAACATGGCCAAAGAAAGTTATCCCTACAAAATCATATAGTCTGGCTATGCTCTATATTCACCACACAAAGTATTTAAATCATGCACAACCCCGATGACAAGCCAAGCAATTGTTTCATACTTTTGGTGTTCTCAAACTTTTTCAATCTTCACACAATACATGAGCGTGAGCCATGGACATAGCACTTTAGGTGGAATAGAATGGTGGTTGTGGAGGAGACAAAAAAAGGGGTAAGATAGTCTCACATCAACTAGGCATATCAATGGGCTATGGAGATGCCCATCAATAGATATCAATGTGAGTGAGTAGGGATTGCCATGCAACGGATGCACTAGAGCTATAAGTATATGAAAGCTCAACAAAAGGAACTAAGTGGGTGTGCATCCAACTCGCTTGCTCACGAAGACCTAGGGCATTTTGAGGAAGCCCATCATTGGAATATACAAGCTAAGTTCTATAATAAAAAATTCCCACTAGTATATGAAAGTGATAACATAGGAGACTCTCTATTATGAAGATCATGGTGCTACTTTGAAGCACAAGTGTGGTAAAAGGATAGTAGCATTGTCCCTTCTCTCTTTCTCTCTCATATTTTTTTTATTTGGGCCTTTTTATGGCCTCTTTTTTTATTTGGGCTTCTTTGGCCTCTTTTTTTTCGTCTGGAGTCTCATCCCGACTTGTGGGGGAATCATAGTCTCCATCATCCTTTCCTCACTGGTACAATGCTCTAAAAATGATGATCATCACACTTTTATTTACTTACAACTCAACAATTACAACTCGATACTTAGAACAAAATATGACTCTATGTGAATGCCTCCGGCGGTGTACCGGGATATGCAATGAATCAAGAGTGACATGTATGAAAGAATTATGAACGGTGGCTTTGCCACAAATGCAATGTCAACTACATGATCATGCAAAGCAATATGACAATGATGGAGTGTGTCATAGTAAACGGAATAGTGGAAAGTTGCATGGCAATATATCTCGGAATGGCTATGGGAATGCCATGATAGGTAGGTATGGTGGCTGTTTTGAGGAAGGTATATGGTGGGTGTATGATACCGGCGAAAGGTGCGCGGTATTAGAGAGGCTAGCAATGGTGGAAGGAAGAAAAGCGCGTATGATCCATGGACTCAAGCTTAGTCATATAGAACTCATATACTTATTTCAAAAATCTACAAGTTATCAAAGCAAAGTATTACGCGCATGCTCCTAGGGGGATAGATTGGTAGGAAAGGACCATCGCTCGTCCCCGACCACCACTCATAAGGAAGACAATCAATAAATAAATCATGCTCCAACTTCATCACATAACGGTTCACCATACATGCATGCTACGGGAATCACAAACTTTAACACAAGTATTTCTCAAATTCACAACTACTCGACTAGCATGACTCTAATATTACCATCTCCATATCTCAAAACAATTATCAAGTATCAAACTTCTCATAGTATTCAACACACTCATAAGAAATTTTTTATTAATCTTGAATGCCTAACATAATTAAAGCAAATTACCATGTTGTTTTGTAGGACTCTCAAAATAATCTAAGTGAAGCATGAGAGAACGATAGTTTCTATAAAACAAATCCACCGACGTGCTATAAAAGATAAAGTGAAGCACTAGAGCAAAAACTATATAACTCAAAAGAAATAAGTGGAGCACATAGAGTATTCTAACAATTTCTGAATCATGTGTGTGTCTCTCAAAAGGTGTGTACATCAAGGATGATTGTGGAAAACAAACAAATAAAGACTCAAATAATACAAGACGCTCCAATCAAAACACATATCATGTGGTAAATAAAAATATAGCTCCAAGTAAAGTTACCGATGGAACTAGACGAAAGAGGGGATGCCTTCCGGGGCATCCCCAAGCTTTGGATTTTAGGTGTCCTTAGATTATCTTGGGGTGCCATGGGAATCCCCAAGCTTAGACTCTTTCAACTCCTTGTTCCATAATCCATCAAATTTTACCCAAAACTTGAAAACTTCACAACACAAAACTTAAAGTAGAAAATCTCGTGAGCTCCGTTAGCGAAAGAAAAGAAAACACCACTTCAAGGTACTGTAATGAACTCATTCTTTATTTATATTGGTGTTAAACCTAATGTATTCCAACTTCTCTATGGTTTATAAACTATTTTACTAGCCATAGATTCATCAAAATAAGCAAACAACACACGAAAAACAGAATCTGTCAAAAGCAGAACAGTCTGTAGTAATTTGTAGCTAATGCAAGATCTGGAACCCCAAAAATTCTAAAATAAATTGCTGGACATGAGGAATTTATCTATTAATCATCTGAAAAAATAATTAACTAATATCACTTTCCAAATAAAAATGGCAGCTATTCTCGTGAGCGCTAAAGTTTCTGCTTTTTTACAGCAAGATTAAAAAGACTTTCCCCAAGTCTTCCCAGCGGTTCTACTTGGCACAAACACTAATTAAACACAAAAAACACAACAAAAACAGAGGCTAGATAAATTATTTATTTAATAACACCAAGGAAAAATATTGGGTTGTCTCCCAACAAGCACTTTTCTTTAAAGCCTTATAGCTAGGCATAAGATTTCGACGATGCTCACATGAAAGACAAGAATTGAAGCACAAAGAGAGCATCATAAAATATGCGGTAAACACATCTAATTCTAACATACTTCCTATGAATAGGCATCTTATAGGCAAACAAATTATCAAGGCAAGCAAAAACTAGCATATGCAAGGAAGCGGAAAGAAACAATAGCAATCTTAACATAACGAGAGGTAATTTAGTAACATGAAAATTTCTACCACCATATTTTCCTATCTCATAATAATTACATGTGGGATCATAAGAAAATTCAACAAAATAGCTATCACATAAAATATTCTCAACATGATCCACATGCATGCAAAGTTGACACTCTTCTGAAATAGTGGGATTAACATTAACTAAAGTCATGACCTCTTCAAACCAACTTTTATCAAAAACTTCATAAGATTGAACATTCTCCAAATATGTGGGATCTAAAGTTGACACTCTTCCGAACCCACTTTCAATATTATTGCAAACATTATTATCAATCTCATATTCATCATGGGGCTTAAATAAATTTTCAAGATCGAAAGAAGAATCACCCAAATCATGATCATTGCAAAAATTAGTAGACATAGCAAAACTAGCATCCCCAAGCTTAGGGTTTTGCATATTATAAGCACAATTGACATTAATAGAATTTATACTATCATCATTGCAATCATGCTTTTTATTCAAAGATCCATCGTGAATCACTCCATAAAGTACTTCATCACAATTTTCAGATTCACAAATTTCAAGCAAAACTTCATAAAGATAATCTAGTGCACAAAACTCACTAGCAATTGGTTCATCATAATTGGATCTCTTAAAAATATTAGCAAGCGGATGAGGATCCATAGATCTTAGGTTCTCTGTTTAGTAATAAATAAGAAACTATTCCAACCAAACGAGCAAACGAGCCAAGTAAGACATCAAAGCAAATGGAAAGACGAACAGAAGAAGGGCGAATAAAACGGCAAGGGCGAAGTGGGGGAGAGGAAAACGAGAGGCAAATGGCAAATAATGTAATGCGGGAGATAAGGGTTTGTGATGGGTACTTGGTATGTCTTGACTTGCAACGGCGCCGCAAGTGACTCGTTGTCGGGAGCCAAATCTTGACTTGTCTTGCGCGAACCTCCCCGGCAACGGCGCCAGAAATCCTTCTTGCTACCTCTTTAGCACTGCGTTGGTTTTCCCTTGAAGAGGAAAGGGTGATGCAGCAAAGTAGCGTAAGTATTTCCCTCATTTTTTGAGAACCAAGGTATCAATCCAGTAGGAGGCCGCGCACGAGTCCCTCGCACCTACACAAACAAATAAATCCTCGCAACCAACGCGATAAGGGGTTGCCAATCCCTACACGGTCACTTAAGAGAGTGAGATATGATAGATATGATAGGATAATATTTTTGGTATTTTATGATAAAGAGAAATAAAAGATGCAAAGTAAAATAAATGGCAAAGGAAATAACTAAGTATTGTAAGATTAATATGGTGGAAGATAGACCCGAGGGCCATAGGTTTCACTAGTGGCTTCTCTCAAGAGCATAAGTATTTACGGTGGGTGAACAAATTACTGTTGAGCAATTGACAGAATTGAGCATAGTTATGAGAATATCTAGGTATGATCATGTATATAGGCATCACGTCCGAGACAAGTAGACCGACTCCTTCCTGCATCTACTACTATTACTCCACACATCGACCGCTATCCAGCATGCATCTAGAGTATTAAGTTCAAGAGAATAGAGTAACACTTTAAGCAAGATGACATGATGTAGAGGGATAAACTCATGCAATATGATATAAACCCCATCTTGTTATCCTCGATGGCAACAATACAATACGTACCTTGTTACCCCTACTGTCACTGGGAAAGGACACCGCAAGATTGAACCTAAAGCTAAGCACTTCTCCCATTGCAAGAAAGATCAATCTAGTAGGCCAAACCAAACTGATAATTCGAAGAGACTTGCAAAGATAACCAATCATACATAAAAGAATTCAGAGAAGATTCAAATATTGTTCATAGATAAACTTGATCATAAACCCACAATTCATCGCGCTCAACAAACACACCGCAAAAGAAGATTACATCGAATAGATCTCCACAAGAGAGGGGGAGAACTTTGTATTGAGATCCAAAAAGAGAGAAGAAGCCATCTAGCTAATAACTATGGACCCGTAGGTCTGAAGTAAACTACTCACACTTCATTGGAGGGGCTTTGGTGTTTATGTAGAAGCCCTCCGCGATCGATGCTCCCTCCGGCGGAGCTCCGGAAAAGGCCCCAAGATGGGATCTCGTGGATACAAAAAGTTACGGCGGTGGAATTAGGGTTTTGGCTCCGTATCTGGTGGTTTGGGGGTACGCAGGTATATATAGGAGGAAGGAGTACGTCGGTGGAGCAACAGGGGGCCCATGAGGGTGGAGGGCGCGCCTGAGGGGTTGGCGCGCCCCCCTACCTCGTGCCTTCCTCATTGATTGCTTGACGTAGGGTCCAAGTCCTCTGGATCATGTTCGTTTCGAAAAGCATGTTCCCGAAGGTTTCATTCCATTTGGACTCCGTTTGATATCCTTTTTCTGTGAAACCCTAAAATAGGCAAAAAAAACATCAATTCTGGGCTAGGCCTCCGGTTGATAGGTTAGTCCCAAAAAATAATATAAAAGTGTATAATAAAGCCCAATAATGTCCAAAACAGAATATAATATAGCATGGAACAATAAAAAATATAGATATGTTGGAGACATATCAAGGGAGTCCTGGACTAAGGGGTCCTCGGGCGTCCAGCCTGTTATCCATGGGCCGGACTGATGGGTTGTGAATACATGAAGGCCGAAGATTGTACCCGTGTCCGGATTGGACTCTCCTTGGCATGGAAGGCAAGCTTGGCGACCGAAGATGATGATTCCTTCTTATGTAACCGACTCTATGTAAACCCTAGACCCCCCCGGTGTTTATATAAACCGGAGGGGTTAGTCTGGAAAGGATATATTCCTGACCATAGTCATACAGGCTAGGCTTCTAGGGTTTAGCCATTATGATCTCGTGGTAGATCAACTCTTGTAATACACATATTCATCAAGATCAATCAAGTAGGAAGTAGGGTATTACCTCCATAGAGAGGGCCCGAACCTGGGTAAACATCATGTACCCCGTCGCCTCTCATTGAGAGTCACTGTGCTGTCAACGAAAGGTTCGATGGCCCCTTCAATCGTCTATAGTGACGCTGTCCAAGGAGAAACCTTCCTCCCCAGACAGATTTTCGTGTTCGGCGGCTTCGTACTGCGGGCCAACTCGCTTGGCCATCTGGAGCAGATCGATAGCTACGCCCTTGGCTGCCAGGTCAGATTTGGAAGCTTGAACTACGTCACGGATATCCATGGAGACTTGATCGTCAATGGATTTGAGACCGCAGCGATCGCTCCCCCTCGCCCCGATGAACACGACTTAAATCTGTCATCGGATCACATCCAGGAGATGGTTCCTATTGCTGCAACGGCCTTAGAACCGGAGCAGATCGTGCCATCCGAGGCCACAGATTCCGCGGCATTGGAGCCGCACACGGGCTCGGCACCCCGCAATATTTGCATCAGTGGTACTCCGGACTCGTCTCCGGCTATAAGTTCCGGACCAGGCACGCCTGCGGACACCGAGCTAGATCGGTTATCGATTTTCGAATTTAGCGCCGCAGACATCTTCCAGCACTCACCTTTGGGTGATGTGTTAAACTCTTTAAAGAACTTGTCCTTGGAGAAGGACTCATAGCCAAACTATGTTCGGTTCGAGCTAGAGGCTGATGATGGGAAATTTCGCTTCCCACCCGCCACCCACTTCATAGCCACTGTCGAGGATTTAACCGACATGCCCGCTTCTGGCTCCGAAGACATTGACGGTATAGACGACGATGCCGATAAGGAGCAAGGCCAAGACCCGCCAGTCATCAGGTGTGGGACGGCCACCCCTTCATATGACGTGTACATGATCGATACACTTCAAAAGCCTCGCGGAAAGGACAAGGGAGATCCAGTTAAACTCCTGAGACACAGTCTAAGTTCCGGCACCCCAAACGCCGCCCCAAGTCACGTCGCAGCAACAATGGCACTGGATAAAACAGTACTCCGGACGGCGCCAAAAGCAATGAAGACCTTGTGGGAGCAATATCCGAGCAGGAGAAACAGGAAAACGGGCAAGCCAACCTCGATGAACAGGCACCGCCCAGCGACGGTTCGGAGGACGACAACTTACCTTCCGCTCTCCGAAGATGAGGTAAGCCTCGGTGACGAAGACTTCATGGTACCCGAAGAGCCCCTCGAGCAGGAGCGCTTCAAGCGCAGGCTGATAGCTACGTCAAGGAGCCTGAAAAAGAAGTAGCCGCAGCTTCAAGTTGACCAAGACCTACTCAACGACAGATGGACCGAAGTCCTGGTCGCCGAAGAATACGGCCTTAGTGGCCTAGCCAAAAGCTACGCAAAGCACAAATTGCTATACCAGTCCGACGATAGGGCGTTGGAGCCCATACCATCATCACACAATGCGGCAGGTCGCCGACAACTCTGTCCGAATAAAGAGGCTACTCAAGCCGAACACCAGACCGCCCCACCTCGCCGTAAAGGCAAGAACAACGCAGGTCACGATTACCCAGACAAGCTGCAGAGGGACTTGGACAATAGAGCAGGACACGCAAGACCGATCTACGGATTGCGAAAGCATGCTTCGACACGCGACGATGGCCACCTATTCGGACGTGTCAAACCTCGCCACGCCCGAACCAAAAACCGCAAAGGGACTCCTTCGGAGCTATGTCGCAGTGTGGCCCAACATAGAGGCGCCGCACACCTTCTTTGCTTCACTGATGAAGTAATGGATCATGAATTCCCCGAAGGATTCAAACCCGTCAATATTGAATCATACGACGGGACAACCGATCCCGCGGTATGGATAGAAGATTTCATCCTCCACATCCATATGGCTCGTGGGGACGACCTCCACGCCATTAAATGCCTCCCACTAAAACTAAAAGGGCCAGCTCGGTACTGGTTAAACAGCCTGCCCGAAAATTCCATAGGCGGCTGGGAGGACTTGGAAGAGGCCTTCCTCGATAACTTCCGAGGAACACATGTCCGGCCACCGGATGCCGATGAACTAAGTCACATTGTCCAATAGCCCAGAGAATCAGCCAGGGAGCTCTGGACTCGGCTCTTAGTCAAAAAGAACCAAATCGTCGACTGTCCGGACGTGAAAGCCCTTGCGGCTTTCAGACACAGCGCCCGGGACGAATGGCTTGCACGCCACCTCGGCCAAGAAGGACCTAAATCCATGACAGCCCTCACTGCTCTGATGACCCACTTTTGCGTGGGAGAAGATAGCTGGCTCGCCCATAGAAGCAATAGCGCCAGCAACCAGGGCACCTCTGAAATTCGAGACGGCAACGGCAAGCCACAAGGAAGCAAAAACAACAGTCGCAATGACAATGAAAGATCAGGCAACACAGTGGTCAACGCTGGATTCAGCAACCCCAAGCCCGGTCAGCGGAAAAAACCATTCAAGGCCAATCGAGACGAACCATCCAACCTCGACAGGATATTGGACCGACCCTGCCAGATTCATGGCCACCCCGATAAACCAGCTAATCATACCAATAGAAACTGCTGTGTCTTTAAATAGACCGGCAAGCTCAACGCCGAACACAGGGGGAGGAGGCCGCCAAGAGACAGGTATGACAGAAAGGTTCACCAACGAAACACCGGGGGTCAGAAGCAGTCTCCACCCGAGGATCAACTACTCCTAGAACGGAAATAGCAACCCGGCTTCCGCCGCCCACTCCATACACCTACAAAGTTTGTACCATGCATACATCATTATGCACTCAAGATACCATGGGCATTGGCGGAAGCACAATACGGACAAGCCTGCAAGCACTCCAGTAACTTTTATTATTATTATTTATTTTCTTTTTATTTCTTCCTTCGCTATCCTTTAAAAATAGGTGACGAATAGGATAAACATTGGAAACTGGCTCTATCGGAGTCTGGATCCGTACACTCACCTAAGGGGCTATTTCCATCAAGGATTCCCCCCACCGAGGACTGGTGGGACAGACGTGCGACAGGAGTCCAAAATAACTTTTTGTAGACCGCACTCTCTATTTCTTGAGCCTGTACTATGCCCGTTCCTCCGCCTCCAACCCCGAGCATGTCAAATAGCAGGGAGGATGGCTTTTATATATATATCATAGGTAATCATTGGCATATTGCTCAATTCCCATTAAACAATATCCGAACTAATCATCCGCATTGTTTCCCCCACAAATATGGCACCTACGGTTATTTCACAGAAATACCTTGGCATAACCTGCCAGGGGCTGGGTGTGGGAACAAATGAGTCGCCAGTAAAAGTCCGAACAGCTCTATAGCATACTTTGGCGTCGCAAGTTTGGTCGTATATGCATCAGCTCCGAATCATTGTCTTGGGTCAATAGTTGGGTTGCCCGGCTCCTGTGCTTGCTACCCTATGTTCTGCTCTATCGGCTAGGGTAGTAAAGGGAGAACAACTGTGATTGTACCTTGGTCTAAACCAGATGAGCACCTCAGTAGAGAAAGCCGAAAACTGACTATCATGATGTGGCGTGAGCTGGTCAACCACTTGACGACTTCTTGAAATCTTTAGCGATTCTCCGTGTCACATGAGGGATCTTTTTCAGATCAAATATGTAAGGCACCATACGCCGCATACATACCAGGGGCTATGTCGTAGCCCCACAATAAAACTCCTATGGCTAAGTGAAAGCATTAACGCCCTATAGTCTGATTGCCTAGTTCGCCACATTATCACCTCCTTCATGGACCAAGACGTTGGATAAAGAGTGATTAAATGCCTTTCTCAAAACCCCCGTACTTCCTACGAGGGGGCTGAAGCCGACGACTGGAAAACTTTCAGATTATATCAAAACGGCCGCATAGGAGGAATTCAAGCTTTCAAGCAAAACATAAATAGATTAACTATAAAATTGTCTTTTACAATTTTCATACACCTCACTCGAACATTATGTCTTTCGAGCACTGACCCTCTATAAAGCGGGCGGCCTCTTGGACGTCTTCAAAATAATGCTCCGGTTCCGGGCGGTCCTTGCCTTTGGGTGGACTCTTCGTCGCAACATCGATGGCCTTCATCTTCCCCCAGAATGTTTTGACTCGGGAAAAAGCCATCCGCGCACCCTCAATGCACGATGATCGCTTCACAGCATCGATACGGGGCACCGCATCAACAAGCCTCTGCACCAAACCGAAATAGCTACTCAGAACAGGCTCCTTCATGGCAGCGCCGGATATTCTATGAAGTTCGGCCCATTGGGACATCTGTTAATTGGGCAACAGAGGGCGCTTTGATGCGCCAAACTGCTTCCAAAAAAGCTTCTCCGTTGCATATCCATCTCGCGCTTGGTAATACTGCACTGCATCGCATAACTCTTCGTCAAGTCCAAGAACTCGTCTAGAGAACTCCATACTTGGTTAAGTCGGGCATAGTTCGGGTCACCGAACTTAGTTTGGAGCAGAAAGGGCCTTCCAGCCGCAATCTCCCTCGCCTGTCAAACCTCCTCACGGGCTGCTCTGGATTTCGACCGCGCTGTTCTAGCCTCTTGTAAGGCCTTGTCCAGCTCGGCCGTTAAGGCTTTATTCTCCTTCTCCATAAATTCACAGCGGCCGGTAGCATTCTCTAGTTTGAGCGTCATAGTGGATATCTTCTCCTCACCCTGGCGCCGTGCAGCTTGTTCGGCTTTTAATTCAGCCGATGCCTTTTCGGCGGCAGCATTACTACGACGGGCCTGCTCCTTGGCCCGGGCCTGCTCCGCTCAAAGAACTTCAACGGCTGCAGCACCATCTGCAGCCATGCATATTCCAGCATCTAAATCTCAGCATCATGCTTATACCACAAAAATGTATGAGGATTGCCCTGAATACATACCTTGCGACTCGTCAAGACGCATATTGATTAAAGCAAGATCATCCCCTGCCACATCAAGCTTCTGCTACAACTCGGCAATTTCCATAGTCCAGGAAGCAGCCAAGGGGGAAGCAGCCTATGTTCAAAGTTGATCAGGTTAGTCCTCAAACGATCCTTTTCGATCCTCCGTTTTGCTTCCCAGCGGAAGCCTACCCGAGTATCAGGGGGCTACTACCTATACACAAGCGCATCTTTGCAAATGAAACATAGCTGAAAACATTATGTCACAAACCTCGAAGCCCTTCAGTAGGCTCATGAAGGCTTCATTTAATCTGCTCTTCGCGGACAAAATCTTTTCAATCACTGTACCCATCAAGGTACGTTGTTCCCCCGAGATAGATGATTTCCGCAACATGTCCCGCAACATATCCGGAGTCCCCGGGTCTCCGGAAGCTGCTCCAAAAGCAGAATCATCCTTTGAAGGAATCTGCTCAACCATCTCCAAAATAACTGTCAGCTGTAAACCAGACATTCCCGGGCCTTTGTTATCATCAGCCCCAGAATCCTGGATGGTCGGAGATCCACCTTTGGGTACTGCCCCTTCTGTCCCCTGGTCTAAAGGGACCCTCCGCGATGACACTTCAGAGTCATCCACCTTATTGGGCGAGGAGGTCGGAGGAGGCGTCTCGCTCTCCATCATCTCTGGGAGGAGACTCCCCGAAGAAGAGGATTGCCCAGAAAAATTCGGTGTCGACCTGTAAAATTGCATAAATGCGTTACGTGTATCAATAGTAACAATAACGGAGTGGGACGCTATCAAAGTACTCCGGATTCTCTTACGGTTTGGCCGAGGGCTTGTCCCCCTGTTGGAGCTGCTCAACGGCGTCGCTTTCCAAACCCAAGACGATCGACGGTGGCATCTTGCCCTTCTTGGAAGACCACCCCTCCAAATCTTCGGAGGCGGTCCTTTTCCTCATGTTTGGAGAAGGGATATTGTGTCCTTTTTCGCCTCCGTCTCCGGGCGAGGAAAGGTCGATTTCTCCGGACTCAGTGTCCGACTTACCTCCGGAACCTAGGTGATCTTGGATCTTCTCGCCCTCCCCTGGTGGTGCCTGGTATGGCGCCGAGGCTAGCATCCTTGTTAACACAGGAGTAGCTGAGTCTTCGGGAAGGGGAGCCTGACACCTAATCAGTTCCACCTTCTTTATCCAGCCCTGAAAAAGGATGATACTGTTGGTATCTTGCCACTGGGTATCTGACTATAAGGTATTCGGTAAACGGGTACTTACCGGGATATTCGGATGGTTACAGTCTAGGCCGACATCTTCGATGGTGTCCGGCCATTGCCTTTGTTTCCCGAAGAATAATCTCCACATTCCTTCGTGCGTTGTGCCGAAGAAGTGTTGAAGAGTCCGCGTCCCTTCTGGATTGAACTCCCATAGGCGGAGAGGCCGTCGCTGGCACGGCAGGGTCCGACGAACTAGCATTACTTGAACGACGTTGGCTATGTCAATGTCCCTCTCGATGAGCCTTCGGATGTGGCTTTGCAGAGTTCGCACATCATTTGTTGATCCCCAATCCAGCCCCTTGTTAATCCACGATGCAAGCTGAGTTAGGGGGCTAGATCGGAATGCGGGCGTAGTTACCCACTTGGAGCTGCGGGGCTTGGTGATATAGAACCACCCCTGCTGCTGTTGGGGATCGTAGCAGAAATTTAAATATTTCTACGCATCACCAAGATCAATATATGGAGTAATCTAGCAACAAGAGGAAGGGGAGTGCATCTACATACCCTTGTAGATCGCTAAGCGGAAGCGTTGCAAGAACGCGGATGAAGGAGTCGTACTCGCAGCGATTCAGATCGCGGTTGATTCCGATCTAAGCGCCGAACAACAGCGCCTCCGCGTTCAACACACATGCAGCCCGGTGGCGTCTCCCACGCCTTGATCCAGCAAGGGGAGAAGGAGAGGTTGGGGAAGACTCCGTCCAGCAGCAGCACGATGGCGTGGTGGTGAAGGAGGGGCGTGGCAATCCTGCAGGGCTTCGCCAAGCACCGGCGGGAGAGGAGGAGGACTTGGGAGAGGGGGAGGGCTGCGCCAGAACTTGGGTGTGGCTGCCCTCCCACCCCCCACATATATATAGGGGCAAGGGATAGGGGGGCCGGCCCCCTCAGATCCAATCTGAGGAGGGGGCGGCGGCCAGGGGGGTTGCCTTGCCCCCCAAGGCAAGGGGGCGCCCCCCCTTTAGGGTTCCCCCAAACCCTAGGCGCATGGGCCCTAGGGGGGAGGTGCCCAGCCCACTAAGGGGCTGGTCCCTCTCCACACACAGCCCGTAGGGCCCTCCGGGGCAGGTGGACCCTCCCAATGGACCCCCGGAACCCCTTCGGTGGTCCCGGTACAATACCGGTAACCCCCTGAATTATTCCGATGATCCTATGATGACTTCCCATATATAAATATTTACCTCCGGGCCATTCCGGAACTCCTCGTGACATCCGGGATCTCATCCGGGACTCCGAACAACATTCGGTGACCACGTACATCTATTCCCTATAACCCTAGCGTCATCGAACCTTAAGTGTGTAGACCCTACGGGCTCGGGAGTCATGCAGACATGGCCGAGACAACTCTCCGGTCAATAACCAACAACAGGATCTGGATACCCATGTTGGTTCCCACATGCTCCACGATGATCTCATCGGATAAACCACGATGTCAAGGATTCAATCAATCATGTATACAACTCCCTTTGTCTATCGGTACGATACTTGCCCGAGATTTGATCGTCGGTATCCCGATACCTTGTTCAATCTCGTTACCGGCAAGTATCTTTACTCGTTCCGTAACACATCATCCCGTGATCAACTCCTTGATCACATTGTGCACATTATGATGATGTCCTACCGAGTGGGCCCAGAGATACCTCTCCGTTTACACGGAGTGACAAATCCCAGTCTCGATTCGTGCCAACCCAACAGACAATTTCGGAGGTACCCGTAGTGAACCTTTATAGCCACCCAGTTACGTTGTGACGTTTGGCACACCCAAAGCACTCCTATGGTATCCGGGAGTTGCACAATCTCATGGTCTAAGGAAATGATACTTGACATTGGAAAAGCTTTAGCATACGAATTACACAATCTTGTGCTAGGCTTAGGATTGGGTCTTGTCCATCACATCATTCTCCTAATGATGTGATCCCATTATCAACGACATCCAATGTCCATGGTTAGGAAACCGTAACCATCTATTGATCAACGAGCTAGTCAACTAGAGGCTTAATAGGGACATGGTGTTGTCTATGTATCCACACATGTATCTGAGTTTCCTATCAATACAATTCTAGCATGGATAATAAACGATTATCATGAACAACGAAATATATAATAATAACTAATGTATTATTGCCTCTAGGGCATATTTCCAATAGCTGCCACAGATCGGAAGATTTGGCGAAGGGTCCTTTCAGCCAAACGGCGCTAGCAAGCTTGCTAACTGTAGTGCCGCGCACTTGGTCTGCTCCCCCTCTACCACTTGCGGCTTCACATCGAAGGTCTTGAGCCACAAGCCGAAGTGTAGAGGAGTTCGGAGGAAGGCTTCGCACATGACAATGAACGCCGAGATAAGAAGAATAGAGTTCGGGGCCAAATCGTGAAAGTCTAGCCCGTAATAGAACATGAGCCCTCAGACGAAGGGGTTAAGTGCAAACCCCAACCCGCGGAAGAAGTGGGACACGAACACGACCCTCTCGCCGGATCTGGGGGTGGGAATAACCTGCCCCTCGGCAGGAAGCCGATGATGGATTTCTGCGGTCAGGTACCTCGCCGCCCGAAGCTTTGCAATGTATTCCTCCGTAACAGAAGAAGCTACCCACCGGCCTTGACGGCTGGATCCGGACATGATTGGGGCTGGTGGCGACCGAAACCCGGGTGTTCGAACTCGGGGTAGAAGGGGTTGAGAAAGAGGGAAGCATGGAAGAAAAAGACGGGTCTGTACCCCTATATAAAGGCTGCAAATATCAAACGTCTCCTCTTGGGCCTCAAAAAAACTTGATTGTTTCCAAGGAGTTGTACCCCCGCGACGGTTGGGTTATCCACGTGCGGGTTGACAGGAATCCCTTAAAGAAGGGGAGGCACGATCTCTGCTTGGATAAGACGCGCCAATAAGACCACGTCTTGGGGCGTGGGGCGACAGGCCGGCTAAAACGGTTCGCAAGTAGTGGCCGGGCAGGCGTGGTGTCATATTACCAAAAAGTGGTCGGAGTTCGGAAGGGGGAACCCGCCTTGCATTGCCGAAGACAATCTGCGCGCCGGACTCCTCATCATTGAAGTCAGGTTCAGGGGCTACTGAGGGAGTCCTGGACTAAGGAGTCCTCGGGCGTCCGGCCTGTTATCTATGGGCCGGACTGATGGGCTGTGAAGACATGAAGGCCGAAGATTGTACCCGTGTCCGGATTGGACTCTCCTTGGCGTGGAAGGCAAACTTGGCGACCGAAGATGAAGATTCCTTCTTATGTAACCGACTCTATGTAAACCCTAGATCCCTCCGGTGTCTATATAAAACGGAGGGGTTAGTCCGGAAAGGATATATTCCTGACCATAGTCATACATGCTAGGCTTCTAGGGTTTAGCCATTACTATCTCGTGGTAGATCAAGTCTTGTAATACACATATTCATCAAGATCAATCAAGCAGGAAGTAGGGTATTACCTCCATAGAGAGGGCCCGAACCTGGGTAAACATCGTGTCCCCCGTCTCCTGTTACCATCGATCCTAGACGCACAGTTCGGGACCCCCTACCTGAGATCTGCCGGTTTTGACACCGACAAGCGCCTCCTTTCAGCCAGCGCTACTGATAAGCGCTTCTGTGTATAAGGTTTTTCCTAGTAGTGCCTACTTAACTATGAGAGACACTTAGATCATTAAATGCAAGTGGTCAGGCACACACCACTTGCAAGGCAGGGTGTCAAATCGCTACTATGAATTCGCAAATAGTGAACTTCACGAGGAGTGAAGGCTCTCACCAATGATGAACCGTTTGGGAAGAGTTGGTGAGGTGGGGGTAGTGCTAAGCTTCTAGTTTCGTAGGGAGGTGATTTGGGGAGCGGGTGGGGGTGGGGGACAAGGGTGAGCATTCGGGGATAGGATTTGAGTCTTCGAGAGATGTAGGGAATACCGAGTGTGTTTAATCCGATGGGCCGTGACCTAAACACAAAAATCCCAAACAGCTAATGCGCGCGACATGGTGGCGTCTATGTCATTTTGTTTGAGATTTACCTACAACTTTTATTTGCACCAAATTAGAGCACAAATTACATTGAGAGTTAGGGATTTGTAATCTCTATAAGCATTCATCTTGTCATGTCTTTTCCTCCTCAAACCATAGACCGAACTTGCCTTTGAATTTTCAAGGTTTAGCATGTATATCTTCTAACTATCTTCTATTAAAAAACTGATTTCTTTTTTCTGATTGTTTGTCTATCCAGCTATGCAATTGTACCAGAACCGGTAAAGGATTATAAAACACTAGATACTTGCTCAAATGAGAACATGCCATGTAGTCTCATGCGTGAGGTACTCTCGGAACTCATAAATCCAAAAACCTCACTGTAAAGTCATGCTTTTCTTTTTTTTAAGATTTTCTCTTGACATAGACACAACATGTACCCATCATGTCATACAAATTCAAACCAAACTCGAAACACATGCGCAGAAAGTTAGAGCATCTCCAATAGATGCGCAACGCGCGGCGCGCTAAAAACAGTATACAACACCGGAATCGTAAGCTTTTGCACGCCGCGGTGCGCTGGCTCCAGCGGTCGCTGTAAAATATAGCGCGTCCGAGTCGCTCCAACAGATGTGCTAAACTGCAGCGCGCGCGAGCAGACAGCGCTTGCCATATGTTGCATTTTGAAGACAATATGATGATATTTCAAACATCAAAACAAGACATGGCATAGTTTAAAATCATCCAAACAAGTTCATGACATAAAAAGTTTAAATTCATGCCCACAACATCATTCAACCAAGTTCAAAATCCAAACCAAGTTCACAAAAATGAATGACACATCAACAATCATGCCTCGTCCTCGTCTTCATCCTCCTCTTACTCCGATTCATCATCATCATCCAAAGATGATTCTTCCTCCTCCTCTTCATTGTCGCGCGCCGCATCATCATGTGGAGGTCAGAAGGTGTTGGCAAGATCTTCAACAGCATCATGCGAAGATGTGTGATGAGGCACACCGGAAGATATTCCACCCATGCCGCCCGGAGGTGCTACCATGCCTCCCATGAGAGACGCAAAACTTATGCCTCCCATGGTAGCTCCGAAGCCACCCATGCCTCCCATGGCCCCCATGGTAGCTCCGAAGCCACCCATGCCGCCCATGGTAGCTTCGAAGCCACCGATGCCTCCCATGCCGCCCATGCCTCCCATGCCACCCATGCCACTCATGCCAACCATGGATCTTTTTTGCACCAAGACTTCTTCACGGGCAAGATTGATGTACTCCTTTTGCTTCTCATCGAGCGTAGATGTGTCCATGAAGAACAAGTACTTCTCCCATTCCAACAACCTAGTTCGCTCCTCCATGACCAATTACTTCTCCTCCATGCCACCTTCCTCTCCCTCGGTCGCCACCCTCCTCTCCTCGGCCGCGGCATCTTGGTTCCTTGCCATATTCCTCACCTCGTTCGCTTCCTTTCTTGCGTTCACAATAGCTTCCATAGCATTTTTTAGCTCGTCATCTCCTTTCATCTTCTTCTTTTCTTTTTCGTCTTTCTTGCATCCATCCAGTCTTTTTGGCTTGGAGAACGAAACAGAGTTTGGTGTAGGGCTTCTCTTGCCGTCATCACTTGATGCCTCCTCCTCACCATCATCCAAATCAATAGTTTGCCTGCGTTTGTTGCTCTCCTCATCATCGACACCATCACGGGGCTTCCATTTCTCATCATCCTTCAATTCTTCATAGCAATGAGGCAAGGTAAATGGTCTCCCTTTCTTGATCTTCCCTTTCTTGGTCTTCTTCTCCTCTCCTTGAAATAAGTTTTGGGCAATAGTGATCTACAAACAAAAGAACAAGTTAGCACTTGAAACACCAAGAAGAAGCATGATGAACATGGAAGAATCATGAAAGAAATGACACTTACCCTATCTCTATCATTAGTGCCACTTGGGTTCAACGAGTCAACCGCCTTAAGTGCAGTCGCACACCTTTGACAATCTCGGTTGATTGTCGACCAGCGGGAGCGAAGTGATCTTCTGGAGCAGTCAATTCCACTTTTCTTGTGTAGATCAAAGTGCTCCTTCATCCGGAGCCAAAATGCATCTCTACTTTGATCCCCTCCAACGGTGGGATCCCTCGACACTTGCAACCAAGTATTGCATAGCAAGATGTCTTCGTCCAAGGTGTAGTTGCCCCTTCTTCCTTTCGGTGCATCGACGATGCCCTCACCATCCTCGTCCACCTCAAACTCATGATCATCGAAATGCATCCCATTAGTTTGAGACCAATGAGAATTGTTGGAGCCAACACCCATAGTTGACATATATGCCTCATCATTGAAACTACAAAGTATGTACAATGAAGCAAATAAGCTATCCATATGTATGCATGCAAAAAACAACAACAACAACAACAACAACAACAACAAAAAAGTTGGCGAAATTTTACCTTGTGCGCGTCGGTCGCCGGCTCAACAAGTGAGCTCGCCGGTGCTTCGGTTGCCGCCGCGTCCGTCGCACACCCTGCAAGCTTCTTCGTCGACGGCCTAGAGGAGCCGTCCGACGCCTTGTTCTTCTTCGCGGACACCTTGCCCTTCTTCGCCCGCGCCGCATTTGGGAGCTTCGAGAGGGGGCACGTGGCTTCACGGCGCGCGTCGGCGCGTCGCCACCCGCCGCTGAGGTCGTCCGTGGCGGCATGAAAAGGCCGTGTGCGATGCCGGTGATTGGAGGAGCACCGGCGGAGGCGAAGCCAAAGCTCCCCGTGGTAGGGTTTGTGGCGGCGGCGGAGGGGTCGCGGGTGTAGGAAGGGGTGAGGGGGTGTCCGCGCGTCCGTCCATCGGGCGAATTCGTCGGCGGCGGCGCAGGCGCTCGAGTGTGTGGCGCGCGGAAACGGGCGCAACAAATAAACAACGCGCGATGGTGTTTCAGACCGCGTGCTGAACTACTTATGCCGCGTGCGGTTATTGCGCCTCCGTTGAAGCTCCCGAAGCGGTTGCGTGCGCGCTAAAAACCTAAAATTTCCACCGCGGCGCTTATATAGTGTGACTGTTGGAGATATTCTTAGTCATTCACCACCAAAGGGTCGCATGGCTATGATAAAAGAAGAGATCATGTGAAATCGATGACACCAACGGCATATGCATGACCCTAACAATATTGCCAAGTGTTACATCGACAGCAAGAACACCTTTATGAAGCAAGTATAATTTTTCTAACTCATAGGTTATTTTTCTTGCCATGATATTTTCAATGGTGCAAGCTGTCAGACACTCCATATACGGTAGATCCTCTGCACCAAAAGCTTTTAAAAAGAAATCCAGATCAGCATCCCACTGTTCCTTCCGTATGTACTAAGGTGGTGGATAAAGGTGAGCACACGGTTAGCCACTAGTAGTTTACAAAGTTGAAAATGTATATTCTGCTTTGCGAATTGGGGCCACAGCCAAGAAGCGATAATTTACTAGCAGATAGTACATATATAGGTTATGGTTAGTGCCGGTTAGAATCTTGGAAAGCGGCTACGCATGGCTCCCACTACGTACAGACCAGAGAGTGACAGGAGGAAGAAGGCCACTCGCTTCCAAGATTCACTGCATGCTCATGGAACAAAGCAGCACGCTCCTCCTCCTCCTCTCGTGCCCTCAACTCACGCTAGTACGAAAAAGGAAGCGACGCTTGTATAGATGCATGTATGGGTAGAAGTCGCTTGCACCCATTGGGACCATGGCTTTACATGTCCTGGTTATTTCCTTTTCACAATTGGTATATACGCTAGCTGTTGCGCATTCCTCCTATGATTGGCACGCGTTTCAAAGCAACGTCTCCTAGAAATATAGAGTTGTGTGTCAGTGTGTGCGAGCATGCAATATGGGTTTGGTATGGCAATCAGAACTAGCGAGTGCCAATTGAAAAAAAAAATAGCAAATGCCTCACAGTACAAACGTAAGCGCTCATACATGCGCGCATACGCTTAATGAAGCCACACACACATACCCTACCTTCATGAGTACCTTCATGAGACTGACTAGGCATATCATCTTAAGATTTTACGAAGTCACAGTAGGCGCCTCGTAGTTGACGGAATGTCTCCTTCTACTGAACACGCATCACCGAAAATCCTAAAATAAATACAGCATAAATACAAACACCAAAATTTAAATCCTGATGGGCTATAGATATTATTGTTCACCAAACCATCCAACCACAGATTGATTCGCGACGACATTATTCTTATATCGTGCATGAGCAATGCCTGCCTCCTACGTGACAGACGGGACGTGTGGTCGTCCCACCTTATATACGGTAAAACGTGAAGAACCATCCATCGAACAGATCGCTAATTCGAGCTAAAGGCCATGGGGTCCGTGTAAACAAAGTGATCATCCATCCTCAAGAGTTCACCATGATTCTTTAGCGGAAAATAAGTATGAATGTTTACTTTTACCCACTAAAATGAAGTGCATGTTAATTAGATCCCTCCCCAAAAGTAGAAAAGAAGTCTGTTGCAAAAGAAGTTAAAAAAACCCGGTTCACGTACCGTTCCTAAAACATTAGTCCAAGGAAGACAATGTGAGTTGGTACTCGCGATCTTTAAGGAGTGTAGATGAAGACACTACGCAAGTACAACAGGGCGGGACAAAGGGTTGTACTTAATTAGTTCTAATTCAGTCTGGCGAAGGACTTGACCGAAATGAGATCTACCTACGTAGTTCGTACCACTAGTGGGCAAAATGCATGTTCAGCAGAGGCAGCTGGCCTTAAAAGAAGACGAGTTCTTTGCAACATAAGAGATTTGATGCCAAAGAAGAAGCTAGATCAGTCAGCACAAGACGGTGAAATCTTTTACTTTTCCTTTGTATCGCAGAAGAGCCATATGATTAGTCTAGCATTCTAGCTAAGTAGAGCTGTCCCACAAAGACAAGCGAGGCGTCGGTAGGAGGAGGTAGACGAAGGCCACTTTTATGTTTTTCAGCAAAAGGAAAATGAAACAAGACGGAACAAAGATCAATAGTAGCTCACCAAGCAAAGCAATGATATGCATAACGAATACGTAGGTTATAGCAGCGTGAAAAGACATGGAATAACGCTCAATACAGAAACTGCGACAGCTGATCATGGTGGAGACACTGCACACTTTCTTACAGTGGCAAATCATGAGGTCTACTAATGTTCGGAACAAAAACCTAGTACTTTCCAATTGCACGCTGTACGCCAATTACATCCGACTTCATGATTGTCGACGTATTGTATACCACTGCCTGTCGGATATAGGCGTCTCAGAGAGTGCACTATACAGTACAGTACGTACCAACAGACAGCATTAGTCAAAGTTACACTATGCAAGTGGAGTTCTTTATCCAGCACCTCGAGCTCCTTCCTCCAAGGAGAAAGGGTGAACGTCTCCATTTAAAATGCTACTACCAACATGGTTACATCGATTGCCGTTCTTCTACGTGGAACTTTTGTGAGCGAGCCACATGATTCAGAAAACGCATACATGTGCTATACTGTAACAGTCTACTATAACAGGTGTTCATAACCTCATATGGTAGTGCTCCAGTGCACATTATGTGCACCGTGCCTAAGAGGCGACGGGCATAGGGAACGCAGTAATTTATACCCTGGTCAGTTCGGTGTTCGAAGCTTCTAAAACATACTCAACTCCCACGGTAAATTTCAGTTATAGTAATTCACAAACGGTAAGTGTATTATTATATTATACGTCGTGTCAGAGATATCAATGCAAGTATACCAAAAGGTACATTTTACCAAAACTTTCGATCTATTCATACTCAATCATGACTGTACAACGAACATCAAAAATAATAAAATTACATTCAGATTTGTAGACCACCTAACAACCGCTACAAGCATCAAAGCGAGCTGAAGGCGTGCCGCAGTCATCGCCCCTCCCTCGCCGATATGCAGTATTTACATACAAATTTTCATCAACATATATTATAAGATGTGTGCTTTTGAATTTTTTGAGCCACATTTTCTTTGTCTGGTCTACAAATTATATTATTCTATAAAAAATACAAGCAAAAAAGTTCTATATGTATCCGCCAAAAAAATAGAATTTCTTGATAATTATAAATAGCTTAGAAATCTTCTATATCTAAATAGCTAGCCCTCACTAACATATTATTCTCAACATGCAAGCATGTCACCTCATCATTCAACATGCATAAGGAAAAGCCCACCTCAACATGCAACTATGCATATTAAAAATTCACTACAACAACATTTCGAGGGGGAGGAGTATGCCTATGTTTCTTTTATCGTTCTTCGAAGTCCCGGTTGGAGTTAGG
Source organism: Triticum urartu (assembly GCF_003073215.2). Taxonomy (NCBI): domain Eukaryota; kingdom Viridiplantae; phylum Streptophyta; class Magnoliopsida; order Poales; family Poaceae; genus Triticum; species Triticum urartu. The sequence continues at coordinate 439,869,807 of NC_053027.1, read as the reverse complement.
AAAAGACTGGACTTCTATCGATCCCGATTCTTCTGGCAGAACGATGAATTAAAAAGAAAGTACCGACTCGCCAAATGGGATATCATCTGTCGACCAAAAGACCAAGGTGGTCTTGGTATTGAGAATCTTGAGGTCAAGAACAAATGTCTCCTCAGCAAGTGGCTGTGGAAGCTATCGATTGAGACTGATGCCACTTGGGCGCAGATTCTCCGCAGCAAGTATCTTCATTCCAAAATTTTGTCACATGTGACATCAAGACCTACTGACTCACCTTTTTGAAAAGGGCTTATGAAAGTCAAATTAACCTTGTTTAATATGACAAAGTTTATTCTTGGTAACGGTGCTAGTACACGATTTTGGGAGGATACTTGGCTCGAAGAGATCCCCCTTGCCCTTCAATACCCGTCTTTATATCGTATTGTTCAACGACGTGAGGTGTTCGTTGCAACAGTACTTCAATCCAACCCCCTTAATATTCAGTTCAGAAGGAAGCTAATTGGCAATCGTTGGGAAGAATGGCTCCATTTAGTAAGTAGAGTGATGGAGGTTCAGCTAACTCCACAACCGAATCAATTACGCTGGAAGCTTACTAGGTCTGGAGAGTTTACTGTTAAATCAATGTACATTGATGTTATCAATTCAAGCTCCATTCCTAGTTCCAAACATGTTTGGGCTGTTAAAGTTCCTTTGAAAATTAAAGTGTTTATGTGGTTTGTCCATAAACAAGTAATATTAACCAAGGACAACTTGGCCAAACGTAATTGGACAGGATCTACTAGGTGTAGTTTCTGTGATCGGGATGAAACCATCAAACACCTCTTTCTTGACTGCCCATTAGCCAAAGTCTTATGCCGGACTGTCCATATTGCTTTTAACATTACTCCACCGAATTCTGTCAATACGTTATTTGGAACGTGGCTTAACGGAATTGAGACCGAAACAGCGAGATATGTTCGCGTAGGAGTTTGTGCTTTATTGTGGGCAATATGGAATTGCAGAAATTATTTAGTTTTTAACAAATCAACCAATATTCATTTTTTGCAGATTATTTTCCGAGCCACTGCGTTGATCCGTATGTGGTCGCTACTCACTCCGACGGGGGCCAGGGAGCGTTTGGTTACTGGATCTACCCGCTGGGAGATGGTAGCACGGGATATCTTCAACCGGTTTGGATGGCGGTCATGTAATAGGATAGGCAATTAGTTTAGCTGTCTCTCTTATGCCAGCCGATTGTGGCTTTTGATGGGCTAGTTTGTTTTTTGGCCCTTTTGGCTCTTAGTGAGCTCTCTTTTATTTTCGTTTTGAGATTCTAAGACCTTGTTGAACCTTTTTGGCTATTTATTAAGTTGGCCGTATGCATCGTTCTGATGCAGAGGCCGGGGAGTCCCCCTTTTCAGAAAAAAAAAAAAACAAGTTGAACCCATCAGCTATAATGATGTGGCAGCAAACTAGACTGACAACTCAAGCCCACATTCATAGGGGCATATTTGACATGGCATCAAAAAAGTACAATCCCGCTGGCCGCACCTATTTGGCAAAATTTTGACATAATTTGATAAAATAGAGGGAAGTTTACAGAACTTTGTACACCCTAACAAACACTAGTACATAATCGTTATTTTACCAGAGTTATAATAAAGTCGTGTTAAATTATTTGTATTCGCATTTTATTGATATTTTGATTATGACAGAGGATCATGTGGATTGGCGTTTTGCGGGATTTTATGGCTACCCGGGCTGGAATGGTAAACATTTATCCTAGGGTGATCTTTGCGAGCTACACAAGCATGCATCTTATCCATGGGTCATCATGGGTGATTTTAACGAGATTTTATATGCACATGAAAATAAGGCGGCAAGGCAAGACCAAATTAGATGATGAGATATTTCTGTAACTATTTGGAAGAACGCGGATTGGAAGACATGGGATGCATTCGTAACCCTTTCACATGAAGGTGAGGTGAAATTACAGAGAGACTTGACCATGTGGTTTGTAATATGGATTGGACGAACAAATTTCCTCATGCCGCAGTTATTAATGAAGAGCATGTACATTCTGATCATCGTCCTCTCATTTTGGATACAGAATATTTTGATGGTAATATGTTCAACTGCCCGCGGGGATGAGTAAAGCAATTTGAATATCGTTGGTTGCAAGAGGAAACTGTTACGGAAATTGTGCATACTGCGTGGGAGAAGGCAAAGGCAAGGGGTATTGGGCTTTCCCTCGCTGAGCTCACACGGGCGATATAGGCGGACCTTCATATCTAGGACGGCGATACTTTGAAAGGCCCAGAAAAAAGAATTAATAATTTGAAAAAGAGTTGGAAAAGCTTCGAAGGGGACCTATGAATGCCCATTCCCAAGCATGCCAAAAGGAGATTCTTGTCCTTATTGAAAATATGTTGGAACAAGAGGAGATTTATTGGTTACAACATGGTCGCGCAAATTTGCTTTTACATGGAGACCACAATACCGCTTTCTTCCATAACGCGGCTACAGCGAGAAAGAAGAAAAATCAGATTAAAAAACTTCTCAATGATACTGGTGCTTGGGTGCGAGATTCGCACTACTAGGAAAAGGCCTACTGATGGCACACCAGTTTTGCCTACTAATGGCGCATCACTGGTGCGCCATTACTATCACGCCACTAGTATTTTTTACTAATGGCGCACCATCCAGTGCGCCATTAGTATATAACACCATGCGCCATTAGTGTGCCTCCCAGGGGCCATATTTAACCATGTGCTTTGGCACACTAATGGCGCACTCTGTCTTGATGTGCTATTAGTATCCTTTGGCATACTAATGGCGCACCTTGTGGTGATGCGCCATTAGTATGAATATTTGGTTTTTTTACTTTTCTGATTTTTGCACAGGTTACAAAATATATTATTTGACAGAATATAGACAGTAGCAGACAGCAACAGCAGATTCATTGAATACAATAGAAGATTAGTCTCCGAATTCAAAAGACCGAACAAAGATAAAACATTACAAGTCTCGAAACTGCGAGTATCGAGTTTGTCTTCACATTACAAGTCGATATCAATCATCTAAACTACCATCACATAGAAGAGAGTTGCGGTCATCACGATGAGCATCATCGCGATCAAACTGGTCTTCATCCGGTTCCTCCAACGCTCCCTCCTCTCTCCCGCTAGATAGCAGGTGTATCTAGATTCGGCCTCCGCCCTAGTGGTGTACCCTTTGTAACTGTTACCGCTGAAACGGTGAACCTGTCTCCGACACTCCTCCCAGTCGCCGTAGACTCCGGGAACCTTACCCTTGTACACGACATACGACGGCATCTCTATGCACAAGCCAAACAACAGACAATACATACATAAGCAATATATAAGTATGCAACAAAAGGATCGGAAGAGAAAAGCAAGACATTAATAGCACGATTCATGGTCCTACTAATAAATAGCATCGATTACATCTCAGTTGAACGACTGTCCAAACCAAAGAGACATACAATTCATTAAAGTTTAATTACAACATGAGCCAATCAATGTTTCAGAACTACACATCACTACTTTCGACTCGACTCATGGACAGGAGCGTGGATGAAGCCGCCATCTGTCGTGATGGTCATGAAATCGCGGGCGTTGTCAGCCTGCATTTGTAGCATTCCGTCTATCTCAATGTTGGATGGTTGATATCTGAGGAAGAACTGCCCCGAGGTATGAAGGACATCTTGATGGATGATGTTCGCAAACTCCGACTGAATGCGAAAGAATTCTTGTCTGATGTCCGCGTCCTGGATTGCCGACAAGTTCGCGGCCCAATCTTTGAGATTATTTGGTAGCATAAGGTGATGATGGTCCCTTACGATCGCCCGCATGTGATGGAGGGCGTAGTAGGCATCCTTCTGACCGCCAGGCGGCTGCTTGATGCAGCAGAACGTCGTATTGTGGGCGAACACGTGCTTGCCGTACTTACGAACTGCCCTGATGAAGGTGCCTCCAGATTTGGCGTAGCCAGGGAGAACATCATCAAGAACTTTCTTGATATTTGTGTAGTCTATCTTGGAGTTACGGTTCGGGTCGAAATACGTGGCCATGGAATATTTCGGGCTTAAGAGGATGAGTGTGCAATGTGTGTCACTGCACAGAACACGGAATGTTAGAAAAAAAAAAAGAACGATCGAAATCTAAGAAATCATATGTTACGGGGCGGTTAAGGGATGACTTACTCGGGAAAGTAAGGCACAAGGAAGTTATCCTTATCTGGGTTTGCCAGAATGACGTTTTCGAGGTGTGAACTCGCGACTTGGCGGTCCCCAGCGCTGCTCAAGAGCTTGGCACGCATGTAGAAGGGGTCGACGATCACGATGTCTGGGGTATTGTCTCTAATGATCCGCATCTCCATACTCAGCGAAAATAGCCGAACGAAGGTGTAGTGCAGCGGATGAAGGTTGAACATAGCAAAGATGTCATCAAACCGCAGGACGATCGTACCCCCGATGGCGCCATCCACAAAGCCCTTGCCCTCTGGCACCTTGGCCACGAAAACCAGGTATGCCACATCATTCTCTCTGAGACGCCGCTTCTCCAAAGAAAGAACACTGTCGTGCAGACTCCGCATAGCACCGATTGCAGCACTGAGCATATTTGTCGGTAGCATCGCCCTACCCGCCACATGCACCCTCCTCGAGATATCCTTAGGTGAAGGTGGGCCGTCCTGAGCACGGATCGTACTCGGTGCCGGCTGGCTCGCACCGGCGGCCTTTTTAGTCGGTCGTTTCCGGCCCTTCTTCTTGATCTGCTGTAATGGGACCGAGTTATGCTCACAGACCGCCTTCTTGAGCGTGTTGGGGCTGATAATATTTGGCACCTCCACTATCTGAGGCTCGATGAAGGCGGCAGCTGGAGGCGTCTCCTGAGAACTGAACGCCAGACGACGCCTGTTGCAATTGGGTTTCTCCGCCGTACCAGCTAGATCGCGGTCGTCTTGTTTGGGTTCTTGAGAAGGAGGCCCGCAAAACTCGTCACCGTACCCATGTTCGGCAAAGTACTTATCGACGTTGGTAAATGTACCATCGTTGTTGTCGTCGTCGTCCGGATCCTGTGCCATATGCATGTCCGGATCCTGTGCCATAGGGATGTCCGGCATGTCCGGTAGCGTTGCGGCGTTCTTGCCATGGCTTGGCGCCGGCACGACTGTCGGTCTTGTCTGTGGGGTGGTGTCCCCCGCCCCCAAACGAATCTGGCTCTTCGGCCAAAGCAGGGGCCAGCTTACGAAGGCGCTGAGGGTCATCTCATCTTCTTCGTCGGCCCCAGCGGGTCGAATCGGAGGTAACAGCTCGTCGCAGCCTGGCAGCACCCGAACCACTTAAACCCTATACATTGTGGGTGGCATCGGATTACCGTGGAACACGGGGTTGCCCGGTTGAACGATTCTGCCCTTGGCGACATCGACCAACTCGCCGCCCACGAAGTGCAGGAGAGTGCAAGGAACATTGGCGGCGCCCTGCGAAAACATGTAGGGCGTCAGGGATGCCCAGTCAAAGGCAAGGAGATGAAGTCCTCGGCCGAGAGGCTTAGTTACCGTGATGCCGTCGAGCTCGGCAAATGTCGAGGCACCGCCAACGGCGGGCGTGCAACTGACGGAGGGGCCGCTTGCTGGCGAGGTGCCGGCCGGCGTACACCCGGGTGCATTAAGCTCCAATACCGGTGTCGGAGACACCAATACCGCCGCCGCCGGAGACACCAATGGCGCCGCCGCCGTAGACACCAATACCGTCGCCGCCGGAGACACCAATGGCGCCGCCTGCGCGTTGTGTGAGTTGCTGGCCGTGAAGCTGGGAATCGGGGGCGGCCCCTGTTGGCCACCCGCAATCCATGTCGTTATCACATGAATCAAGGTAGGCATAATGCCGGTAAGCGTCGATCCCAGTTGTTGTTACACTTGCTCTTGGACCATCTCCGAAATCCGCGCCACTTGCGCCTTGAGTGCTTCAACCTCACGCGACTGGCTTTCCGAGCTGGTCTTTTTCTCCTTTCGCCCACCAGCGCCATAGTATGACGACCATTTTGTGGACAAGCCTTTGCCGGCCACATGACCAGCTGACGTCGGCTTATTGAGCTTATCCCTGTTTTTCATTACGTTCAATGCCCTATTCAAAGGGGTGTCGAAAGGGGAGCTCTGAGACGACCCCGCGCTACTGCTTTCTTTGTCCTGCGGAAGGAACGTGAACTATTTAGAAATATTGGGGATTAATTAGAATGCAACCATATGGAGCTAATTACGCGGGGGTGTATTCCTTACCAGAACAAGCTCAAGCTCCTTGGTCTTCGGATCCGTGGTAAGCTCCTTTGTTACCGGGTCCTTCTTGTACCGGGCCCTAAGAAAGTTCCTGGTCTGCTTGTCACTGTATTTCTCGAAGCGGGGCGGTAGGCCTTGCTCAGCACGCTCCGCGTCCTCCTTATCCCATACAGGCTCCGCCACTCTGTAACCGCCGGGACCGAGTTGGTGGACCCCTATGTTCAACTGCCGCATTTCTTTCCCCCACGGACTTGATTCGGAGGTTGCGGGGCTCTCGCACTTGATCTTGAACTCCTTGTAGTCATCTTCGCTCATCAAAGGATATTTCGCCTTGATCTTCTCATAACTATCACCTTTGTCAATCATTGCCTTCACCGTGCTTTTCCAAGTAGACAGGGCCGTGCTCATCGTCGTGAGGGCGGCACCGTTCACTTTATTACCCGAGAGGCGTGTGTTTGCGAACTCAGCGGGGAACTTGTATTGTTCGTGCAGCTTCGTGAAGAGGAGGTTGCACAAATTCCCTCGGTCCTTATGCCTTAGGTTCTCGGTGTTGATCGAGGCGGTGCTCTGGAGAATGCACCCGAGCTGAATCGAGTACCCCTTGACTACGTGTTTGGGCGCCGTCGGATGCCCGTCGGAGTTCACTTCAGTAAATTCGTCCCTGACGGTGCCGAGCACGTTCGGGCGCCGGTCCTTCCGTTGCCTCTTCGGTTGGTTGTCATCTGTGCGTGCGCCGCCATCATCAGTGGTGGCATCCGCGGCGCCATCATCAGTGGTGTCATCCCCGACGCCACTAGGGGTTGTGTAGTCATGATCGGTGTCTTCCGCGGCATCCTCATAGCGGTGAGGTTCTTCCTCCAACTCCTGGGACAGCTCCCAGAATTGCTTGCCGCCCGAACCGCCGGCCTCATCGTTGTGGGCCATGTTTCGCTCTAAATAGGAAAAAAGTTTGGTCAAAAAGTTGGTTATTGTCAAGAAAACAAGATCATGGTCTCATCATTTAGGGTTTGTCGACACCGAGGCATCCTAAAAGCTAAGCTTTTATCATTTAGGGTTTGTCGACGCCGAGGCACCCTAAAAGCCTAAGCGTACATCATTTAGGTTCTCATCGACACCGAGGCACCCTAAAAGCCAAGGTTTCATCATTTAGGGTTTGTCGACGCCGAGGCACCCTAAATGCTAAGTTTTCATCATTTAGGGTATATCAATGCCGAGGCACCCTAAGTTGGGCCTAATCACTTGGCACTAATCAGTTGGCTCTATTGCCACCTATGTTGGGTTTATCATCTAGGGTTTATCGATGCTGAGGAGAATTTCTAAGTTGGGCCTAATCACTTGGCTCTATTGCCACCTATGGTTTAATGCAGCAAGAATAAAGGGGCAGTTGATCCTACTTAATTAAGTACTAAGATACCCCGGCCCATGCATTAGTAGCAAGTACCTCATATGTCCGATTTTTAGCAAAGTCATGCTAAAATTCACGGAAAATTTCAGCATGACCTTTGCTGAAAATAGGACATATGGAGTACCCGAATTTGCCGGAACGGAAGTTAATCGACATTCCGGCAAACTCAATGGCCTCTCGGGGTACCTGTGTTGGGGAACGTAGTAATTTCAAAAAACTTCCTACACACACGCAAGATCATGGTAATGCATAGCAACGAGAGGGGAGAGTGTGATCTACGTACCCTTGTAGATCGACAGCGGAAGCGTTAGCACAACGCGGTTGATGTAGTCGTACGTCTTCACGGCCCGACCGATCAAGCACCGAAACTACGGCACCTCCGAGTTCTAGCACACGTTCAGCTCGATGACGATCCCCGGACTCCGATCCAGCAAAGTGTCGGGGAAGAGTTCCGTCAGCACGACGGCGTGGTGACGATCTTAATGTACTACGGTCGCTGGGCTTCGCCTAAGCACCGCTACAATATTATCGAGGATTATGGTGGAAGGGGGCACCGCACACGGCTAAGAATATGATCACGTGGATCAACTTGTGTGTCTAGGGGTGCCCCCTGCCCCCGTATATAAAGGAGCAGGGGGAGGTGCGGCCGGCCAGGAGGAGGGCATGCCAGGAGGAGTCCTACTCCCACCGAGAGTGGGATTCCCCCCTTTTCCTAGTTGGAATAGGATTCGGGAGGGGGAAAGAGGAGAGAGAGAAGGAAGGGGGGGCGCCGCCCCCCTCTCCTTGTCCTATTCGGACTAGGGGGGAGGGGCGCGCGGCCCAGCCCTGGCCACCTCTCCTCTCTTCCACTAAAGCCCACTAAGGCCCATATACCTCCCGGGGGGTTCCGGTAACCTCCCGGTACTCCGGTAAAATCCCGATTTCACTCGGAACACTTCCGATATCCAAATATAGGCTTCCAATATATCAATCTTTATGTCTCGACCATTTCGAGACTCCTCGTCATGTCCGTGATCACATCCGGGACTCCGAACAAACTTCGGTACATCAAAATGCATAAACTCATAATATAACTGTCATCAAAACCTTAAGCGTGTGGACCCTATGGGTTCGAGAACAATGTAGACATGACCGAGACACGTCTCCTATCAATAACCAATAGCGGAACCTGGATGCTCATATTGGCTCCCACATATTCTACGAAGATCTTTATCGGTCAGACCGCATAACAACATACATTGTTCCCTTTGTCATCGGTATGTTACTTACCCGAGATTCGATCGTCGGTATCTCAATACCTAGTTCAATCTCGTTACCGGCAAGTCTCTTTACTCGTTTCATAATACATCATCTTGCAACTAACTCATTAGTTGTAATGCTTGCAAGGTTTATGTGATGTGCATTACCGAGAGGGCCCAGAGATACCTCTCCGACAATCGGAGTGACAAATCCTAATCTCGAAATACGCCAACCCAACATGTACCTTTGGAGACACCTGTAGAGCTCCTTTATAATCACCCAGTTACGTTGTGACGTTTGGTAGCACACAAAGTGTTCCTCCGGCAAACGGGAGTTGCATAATCTCATAGTCATAGGAACATGTATAAGTCATGAAGAAAGCAATAGCAACATACTAAACGATCGGGTGCTAAGCTAATGGAATGGGTCATGTCGATCATATCATTCTCCTAATGATGTGATCCCATTAATCAAATGACAACACATGTCTATGGTTAGGAAACATAACCATCTTCGATTAACGAGCTAGTCAAGTAGAGGCATACTAGTGACGTTTGGTTTGTCTGTGTATTCACACAAGTATTATGTTTCCAGATAATACAATTCTAGCATGAATAATAAACATTTATCATGATATAAGGAAATAAAATAATAACATTATTATTGCCTCTAGGGCATATTTCCTTCAGTCTCCCACTTGCACTAGAGTCAATAATCTAGATTACACAGTAATGATTCTAACACCCATGGAGCTTTGGTGCTGATCATGTTTTGCTCGTGGAAGAGGCTTAGTCAACGGGTCTGCTATATTCAGATCCGTATGTATCTTGCAAATCTCTATGTCTCCCACCTGGACTAGATCCCGGATGGAATTGAAGCATCTCTTGATGTGCTTGGTTCTCTTGTGAAATCTGGATTCCTTTGCCAAGGCAATTGCACCAGTATTGTCACAAAAGATTTTTATTGGACCCGATGCACTAGGTATGACACCTAGATCGGATATGAACTCCTTCATCCAGACTCCTTCGTTTGCTGCTTCTGAAGCAGCTATGTACTCCGCTTCACATGTAGATCCCGCCACAACGCTTTGTTTAGAACTGCACCAACTAACAGCTCCAACGTTTAATGTAAACACATATCCAGTTTGTGATTTAGAATCGTCCGAATCAGTGTCAAAGCTTGCATCAACGTAACCATTTACGATGAGCTCTTTGTCACCTCCATATATGAGAAACATATCCTTAGTCCTTTTCAGGTATTTCAGGATGTTCTTGACCGTTGTCCAGTGATCCACTCCTGGATTACTTTGGTACCTCCCTGCTAGACTTACAGCAAGACACACATCAGGTCTGGTACACAGCATTGCATACATGATAGAGCCTATGGCTGAAGCATAGGGAACATCTTTCATTTTCTCTCTATCTTCTGCATTGGTCGGGGATTGAGTCTTACTCAATTTCACACCTTGTAACACAGGCAAGAATCCTTTCTTTGCTTGATCCATTTTGAACTTCTTCAAAACTTTGTCAAGGTATGTGCTTTGTGAAAGTCCAATTAAGCGTCTTGATCTATCTCTATAGATCTTAATGCCTAATATGTAAGCAGCTTCACCGAGGTCTTTCATTGAAAAACTCTTATTCAAGTATCCTTTTATGCTATCCAGAAATTCTATATCATTTCCGATTAGTAATATGTCATCTACATATAATATCAGAAATGCTACAGAGCTCCCACTCACTTTCCTATAAATACAGGCTTCTCCAAAAGTCTGTACAAAACCAAATGCTTTGATCACACTATCAAAGCGTCTATTCCAACTCCGAGAGGCTTACACCAGTCCATAAATGGATCGCTGAAGCTTGCGCACTTTGTTAGCTCCCTTTGGATCGACAAAACCTTCTGGCTGCATTATATACAACTCTTCTTGCAGAAATCCATTCAGGAATGCAGTTTTGACATCCATTTGCCATATTTCATAATCATAAAATGCGGCAATTGCTAACATGATTCTGACAGACTTAAGCATCGCTACGGGTGAGAAGGTCTCATCGTAGTCAATCCCTTGAACTTGCTGAAAACCTTTTGTGACAAGTCGAGCTTTGTAGACAGTAATATTACCGTCAGCGTCAGTCTTCTTCTTGAAGATCCATTTATTCTCAATTGCTTGCTGATCATTGGGCAAGTCAACCAAAGTCCATACTTTGTTCTCATACATGGATCCCATCTCAGATTTCATGGCTTCAAGCCATTTTGCGGAATCTGGGCTCACCATCGCTTTTTCATAGTTCGTAGGTTCATCATGATCTACTAGCATGACTTCCAGAACAGGATTACCGTACCACTCTGGCGCGAATCTTACTCTGGTTGATCTACGAGGTTCAGTAGTATCTTGTTCTGAAGCTTCATGATCATTATCATTAGCTTCCTCACTAATTGGTGTAGGTGTCACAGAAACTGGTTTCTGTGATGTACTACTTTCCAATAAGGGAGCAGGTACAGTTACCTCATCAAGTTCTACTTTCCTCCCACTCACTTCTTTCGAGAGAAACTCCTTCTCTAGAAAGTTTCCGAATTTAGCAACAAAAGTCTTACCTTCGGATCTGTGATAGGAGGTGTATCCAATAGTTTCCTTTGGATATCCTATGAAGACACATTTCTCTGATTTGGGTTCGAGCTTATCAGGTTAAAAAAATTTCACATAAGCATCGCAGCCCCAAACTTTCAGAAACGACAACTTTGGTTTCTTGCCAAACCACAGTTCATATGGCGTCGTCTCAATGGATTTTGATGGTGCCCTATTTAACGTGAATGCGGCCGTCTCTAGAGCATATCCCCAAAACGATAGTGGTAAATCAGTAAGAGACATCATAGATCGCACCATATCTAGTAAAGTACGATTACGACGTTCGGACACACCATTACGTTGTGGTGTTCCGGGTGGCGTGAGTTGCGAAACTATTCCACATTGTTTTAAATGTACACCAAATTCGTAACTCAAATATTCTCCTCCACGATCAGATCATAGGAATTTTATTTTCTTGTTACGATGATTTTCAACTTCACTCTGAAATTCTTTGAACTTTTCAAATGTTTCAGACTTATGTTTCATTAAGTAGATATACCCATATCTGCTTAAGTCATCTATGAAGGTGAGAAAATAACGATATCCGCCACGAGCCTCAACATTCATCGGACCACATACATCTGTATGTATGATTTCCAATAAATCTGTTGCTCTCTCCATAGTACCGGAGAACGGTGTTTTTGTCATCTTACCCATAAGGCACGGTTCGCAAGTACCAAGTGATTCATAATCAAGTGGTTCCAAAAGCCCATCAGTATGGAGTTTCTTCATGCGCTTTATACCGATATGACCCAAACGGCAGTGCCACAAATAAGTTGCACTATCATTATCAACTTTGCATCTGGTTTCAACACTATGAATATGTGTGTCACTACTATCGAGATTTAATAAGAATAGACCACTCTTTAAGGGTGCATGACCATAAAAGATATTACTCATGTAAATAGAACAACCATTATTCTCTGATTTAAATGAATAACCGTCTCGCATCAAACAAGATCCAGATATAATGTTCATGCTTAGCACTGGCACCAAATAACAATTATTTAGGTCTAATACTAATCCCGAAGGTAGATGTATAGGTAGCGTGCCGACTGCGATCACATCGACTTTGGAACCATTTCCCACGCGCATCGTCACCTCGTCCTTAGCCAATCTTCGCTTAATATGTAGTCCCTGTTTCGAGTTGCAAATATTAGCAACAGAACCAGTATCAAATACCCAGGTGCTACTGCGAGTATTAGTAAGGTACACATCTATCACATATACCTTTGTTCACCTTGCCATCCTTCTTATCCGCCAAATTTCTTTGAGCAACAATCAGAGCAGAAAATTCAGCACCACAATGTGCCTCTACTTTCATATGGATGAAAAGGCCACAGACCATATGGTCCTCTGCTTGCATATGGACAAAAATCAGCTCAACTTATGTGAGCTTCCATTCTAGATCTAATAGGTCACCCAACAAAAATTATAAGTCCTCACACCATATATACTTTATCACATTATAAGTCCTCACACCATCAACTATGAAAAAATCTGAGAGTATAAGTCTGGTTACATTCACCCAAGTCCAAACATAAAATTCTGTCCAACATAGTACAGCCCACTTTGATAATTTCATAGGATTTAATATACCGAACGAAACCTGACAAGTGATATGTGTTTTAAGTATCTACAGAACTAACTAGCAGCAGGTGTGCAATGACAAAATTCTGGAGTTATGCTATGCAATCTAGAATGTAGTCTAAGGGGAACTAACTAGCAGCAGCTCATCTAGAACACATGTGAGTACTTCAATGGAAATAGCAACATCAGGAAGAAAAGAAGGAACATTGTCCCACAGTAGCAACAGCAGGTGTTCAATTAGTCAAGCAGCAGGAACACACAAGCAAAGCATGTGTTCATTTAGTGAAGCAGTTGGTGTGACTGTACAAATTACTCTACTGATACATGATACATGTGTCATATGCATTGATCACTATAGCCTTGTTCTCTGACCAAACATCTTCATCTCACTACATGGACAGCGCAGTGTACTGTTATGTCCACTCACAGACCAAAAAATTGCAACCAATAACGAACAAATGCCTAACAGTTCCATGGAGCTACTGGATTAAGTGAGAGCTATATGCGGTTTTTTTAAAACAAGTGAGAACTCCTACATGCTTGCCAGGCCATGAAAAAAATGAGTGATGTTTCCATAATTATTTCTTAGAGTGAATACAGTATGTTCTCCAAAACTCAGCAAACAATATGCAGATCGTTCTTAGTGTCTCTTGCTTTTCTGATAGCCAAATAGCCACTAATAATATGCCATTGGGATCATCATCGCTTCAAATCATTTCTCTGGAAACAAAGGAATGTATAAACTGAATTTGCAAAATAATAAAGACAGATATGAGTTGCTAGCTGTTATGAGGCACCAGATATGTCTTTGCTTGCTGCAGTTGTGGTTCTGTGTCATTGATGTCCTAGGAGTTTTCTCAAATTTTACTAGCTCAAGTGTGATGCTATTTCCTGTTTACCTATGTGTGCCACAGTTACTTTGTTACATAATTACCCTTTCATAAACTAAGCAATTAACATGAGCACATAGTTACATACTAGTATGTTTCACACAAACGCAAACAAATCTCCTGGAATGTGTCATGAAATTGAGTTTTAACCAACTGCCATATATAATTTTGCTACTAAGCACAGATCATTTTTGTTCAGGTTTCTTTTCCAGAAGAAGTATAAATCTGCTCCTAAACAAACAAGGTCGGCCCTGTGGCGACTTGGATAACAGCTAGCTACACTGACATAGAGGAAGACGAAATCAAAGGGGGGAGGGGAACCGGTGCATCTCACCGAGAGGAAGATGATGGCGAGCTCATGCGGGGCCGGGGTTGACGAGGTGACGCGGATCGACGGTGAGGCCGCGGTGGCCGGAGGTGGAAGAAGACCTCGATCCGCACGATGCAGAGTCGTCGAGCTCGAACGGCTGGTCGTAGATGACATAGAATAACACTGCAGAGCTCCTGGACTCCTTGGGAGGGTGCGGGGACGACGGTGGTCGCGGGGACGATGCGGTGATGGGGACGACCTAGTCGGGTGAAGCAGCGCGAGGGGAGGGGAAGTGGGGAGGTGCTAGGGTGTGGAGCGGGCGCGGGGGTCGTCGAAACGGGCGCGGGGGAGCCGAAGCGGGTGTGGAGCGGGCGCGGGGGTCGTCGGAGCGGGCCGGGGGTCATCGGAGCGGGTGTGGCGGGGGAGGGAAGGGGGATCTGGCGAGAGAGAGGGAAGGGGGGATCGGGCGAAGGGGTATCCAGCTAGAGGGGGGAATGTTAGTAATGGCGCACCCTCCTCTCGTGCGCCATTAGTAGATTTTTTCTGATAGCAATGGCGCACCCCCCTCTGGTGCGCCATTAGTAACTTTTTTTTTCTGATAGCAATGGCGCACCCTCCTCTAGTGCGCCATTAGTAACTTCTTTTTTTCATTATTTCTTGTTGCATCTAATAATTTTTTTTTTATCAAATTTTTTATTTTCATGAGGACTAGAACAGAAGATATCATCAAATATCATCATTTTTTCGATGTTCCTTGGATCCTTCCCAAATTCTGGGTATTCGAAGTTCAACGCTTGCCACTGGCTCGCATCCTTAGGGTGACTCAGCATCTTGTCTTTTTTATTTATCTCCGGACCATTTCCGTCATCTTCCCGCTTCTTCTCCTCCCTATCCGCGTGCCAACGCAGGAGCTTTGCTACCTTAGGGTCCGCGAAATACCGCTGCAGACGAGGAGTGATCGGAAAGTACCACACCGATTTTCGAGGAGCTTTCTTCCTCTTCTTGTATCGAGTGACGCCGCACACCGGACATATGGTAGACTCCGCGTGCTCGTCCCGATAAATGATGCAATTGTTCATGCACACATGGTATTTCACGTGCGGTAAATCCAGAGGACACACGATTTTCTTCGCCTCCTCGAAACTGGTCAGGCACTTGTTCCCCTTGGGAAGACGTTCGTGCCAGAATGACATGTTCTCGTCGAAGCATGCGTCGGTCATTTTGTGTTTTACCTTCATCTCCAGAGCCATGAGCGTTACTTTTAGGCGGGTATCCTCGGGCCTGCATCCTTCATACAATGGAGTAACCGCGTCTATCTCCAGTTGATCCAGCTTGGCTTTCTCTCGGGCGGCAGCTCTTGCGTTATCCGTCTGCTTGAGAAGCAGCTCTTGAATATGAGGGTCCTGCACCCAGCCTCCATCGTCGTCTGCTCCGGTATCTTCATCTTCATGATCATGCCCTTCGTCTTGATCTTCCTCATCATCATGTACGACATCTTCTACATGATGGCTGTGTATAGTATCACCGTCATGATCATGTCCTGGAGATTCTTCGTCTTCTCGCCCGCCCTCGCCGCGGTGGTACTTGTCTTGTTGCCCTTCCTCATTTCTTGCCCGGCCCCCATGGACGACTTCATAGTCATCTTCATCACCTTGCCACCGATAGCCATCCATGAAACCACGCAAGAGCAGGTGGTCCCGCACCTGCCCGGAATCCTGGTCCGCAATAAGGCTCTTCAGCTTGCATCTTTGACACGGACATCTTATCTCCGTCTCGTTCTTTTGAAGCATCTCGGCCTTCGCGGAGCTCAAAAACCTATTCACGATGCCTTCGATCATCGTGCGGACCATGGTCGCCTGCGGGGTAGAGTAAAACGATATTTTAGAACCAAGAAAAAATTTGGCATGACCTTCCCTAAAAATAGGACCAAAAAGAATGCATAGTGCCAAAATTCTCGCCGAAACAGAAATGAATCAACATTCCGGCAAAATATTGGCAACTATCGCATTTCAAATACCGATACCTGCAAACACAAACATATATGCAACACCACAAACACATGCAACACCACAAACATACATAGATCTAGCTAGGCCACAAAAAGTGCATGTGCACGTTGTTGGAGCGAGCTAGGGAGAAAAAAAGTAGATCTACATCATGAAGATAGCTTTCCCCTTACTTACCTATCAAAAAAAGGTAATTTCACCACTTAATTTTGATGAATCTATGGTGGAAATGAGGTGAGGAGGAGGAGGCAGCCGAAAGCTTGGAGAAGGAGGTGGAGGGAATGAAGTGGGGAAAGTGAGTGGATAGGTGTGGGGCTGTCCAAAATATCTTGTTGGGGTCCCAGGTTACTAATGGCGCACCACCTGCAAATGCGTCATTAGTAACCCTGGTTACTAACGGCGCACTTGTAGGTGGTGCGCCATTAGTAGTTTTGCAGAAAAGTATATATATATATATATATACTAATGGCGCACTTTTACAGGGTGCGCCATTAGTAGTTTAAACTAGTAATGGCGCACTGTGAGGCGGTGCGTCATTAGTAGTTTTGCAAAAAAAAAAGAATAAAAAAATTCAGTACTGGCGCACTCCGTGTCGCCATTACTAGTTAGAACTAGTAATGGCGCACTTCGGTAGGATGCGCCATTAGTATGTATGTAAAAATAAAAAAAATTATCACTAGTGGCGCACCTATTTTCTGGTGCGCCATTAGTATATAGTAGTGGCGCACTACTTCCCTGGGGCGTCATTAGTGTCAATCCTATCTATAGCCCTTTTCCTAGTAATGTCGGAATTGAGGGACTATATTAGGGGGTATTTTTCAAATCTTTTTACCTCAGAAGTGAACCATCTGAACAATGAGGTTCTCTCTCTTGTTCAAAGAAAGGTGACAGATGAGATGAATAAGGCCTTGCTTGCACCCTACACGGCTGAGGAGGTTCGAAAGGCCATTTTTATATTGGTGATTAGAAAGCGTCGGGTCCATATGGCCTTCATGCGATCTACTAGAAAAAAATTTGGTCTATGTTGGGGGTGATTTGGGGCCAGTTCTTTTGGGCAATTCTCCGAGAATTGATCCCCTCCCCAGCTTCTTCCAGAATTGTCACTTCATCTTTTTTTACAATTCTTAGCTAGTTAAGATCTAATTAGCTAGGAATTGTAAGAAAATATAGAGTGGCAATTTAGGGAGAAGCTGGGGAGGGGGTCAATTCTCGGAGAATTGCTCAAAAGAACTGGCCCTTGATCAAAGAGGTTCTATAGCCTGGATGGAATGTTAATGCAATTGTAATGATCCCAAAGGTTAATCCTCAAGAGAAGGTAACTCAATTTAGATCGATCAAATTGTGTAATGTGGTGGCTCGCTTGAAGCTAATTGTACCAGAGATTATCAGCCCAACTCAGAGAGCTTTTGTGCCTGGAAGACTGATTACTGATAATATTTTAGTGGCATATGAGTGCTTCCATACTATAAAGAAGAAACGGATGGGTATTCTCTGCAAGCACTGAAATTATCGGTAATAGATAGTTTTGTAATAAGATAATTCGTAACGAGTAACAAATAACAACTGTAACAAAGGTGCAGCAAGGTGGCTCAATCCTTTTTGTAACAAATAAAAGCCTGGACAAACTCTTATATAAAGGAAAGCGCTCCCGAGGACACATGAGAATTATCGTCAAGCTAGTTTTCATCATGCTCGTATGATTCACATTCGTTACTTTGATAATTTGATATATGGGTGGACCGGTGCTTGGGTATTGTCCTTACCTGGACAAGCCTCCCACTTATGATTAACCCCTCATGCAAGCATCCGCAACTACGAAAGAAGAATTAAGATAAATCTAACCATAGCATTAAACATGTGGATCCAAATCAGCCCCTTACGAAGCAACGCATAAACTATGGTTTAAGCTTCTGTCACTCTAGCAACCCATCATCTACTTATTACTTCCCAATGCCTTCCCCTAGGCCCAAACAATGGTGAAGTGTCATGTAGTCGATGTTCACATAACATCACTAGAGGAAAAACAACATACATCTTATCAAAATATCGAACGAATACCAAATTCACATGATTACTTATAACAAGACTTCTCACATGTCCTCAGGAAGAAACGTAACTACTCTTAAAGCATATTCATGTTCATAATCAAATGAGTAATAATTATCATTAAGGATCTGAACATATGATCTTCCACTGAATAAACCAACTAGCATCAATTACAAGGAGTAATCAACACTACTAGCAACCCACAGGTACCAATCGGAGGTTTTGAGACAAAGATCGAATACAAGAGATGAACTAGGGTTTTGAGAGAAGATGATGCTGGCGAAGATGTTGATGGAGATTGACCCCCTCTCGATGAGAGGATCGTTGGTGACGACGATGACAATGATTTTCCTCTCGGGGGGGGGGAGTTTCCCGGGCAGAACAGCTCCGTCGGAGCCTAGATTGGTTCTGCCCAAGTTCCGCCTCGAGACGACGGCGCTTTGTCCCGAAAGCTTTTTCTTAAAAAAATCAGGTTAAAACCCTTCATATAGCAGAAGATGGACACCGGACGCCTGCCAGGGGCCCCACAAGCCATAGGGCGCGCCCCCCAGGATTGTGGCCTCCTGGTGGGTCCCCTCTGATATTTTCTTCGCCCAATATTTTTTATATATTCGAAAATAATTCTTCGTAAATTTTCAGGACTTTTGAAGTTGTGCAGAATAGGTCTCTAATATTTGCTCCTTTTACAGTCCAGAATTTCAGCTGCCGGTATTCTCCCTCTTTATATAAACCTTGTAAATAAAAGAGAAAAGACAATAATATTATACCATAATATGTAATAACAGTCCATAATGCAATAAATGTCAATATAAAAGCATGATGCAAAATGAATGTATCAATAAGCTTGTTCTCTCAAAAAATTATGTTTATCAACGTATTAATTACAATGCATGCATGTGTGAAAAATAAATGACCAAAAAACTTTTACATACAATGATTTAATGCACCTTGAAATCTGAACATTTGCATGTGAACAATAAAAATATGATTTCTAAAATGGGAAACATTTTTTGTAAGATAAGTCCTACAAATCAGAAAGGAGGGAGTATGCTTCTATGTATCAAAGTTTGAATTCTTTTCAGTAAAAAAAACTCGGTAAAACAACACTGATGCTGAGTTGCCAAAGTTTGTGTAAAAAATGCTGCTGAGTTGACACTGGCTAATTAATATCAGACTCGTGTGAGATCACCGATCACTTCCGACCCCAAATAAACGGTCTAGTACTATTGTATAGTATCGACCTATACTAACATCTACGAGCAGACAGAAATTATTGCCTATCATCTTTTTATACGGAGTATCACTATTATATTTGCACTGTACTCATACTTTTATGAACCATCTAGCACACACGTACTCTTGGAAATCGTTAAGTAATTCAGGTGCGGACCTCCAAATGAGGACAGCCCTTGGATAAACAATTCCTACCCTATGCTTGACACTACGATTTGAACGTGGGGCAATGATACTACAGCCTACAAAGGGTAACTGCACTACACTAGAGTGGCAGCAGCATTTTTACCTCTCCGTAAGATGTTCTTCGCCGAGGGTTCATCCGTCGGCTCATTGAGGCAGTCAAACCTGAATGCATAACGCTCGACACCCTGCATCTTTGGGTCATCGTCTGCATGTTCATCTGGCCTAAAGGCCGTGCCGTCTTCGGTTCTTTACAGTTTTACCCCGACTCTTTTTCACGCACTCCCAGTGAGCCGGTCAAGCGAGTGTCACCTGGAGGTAAAAACCGTAAAGCGGCTGCCCTCGTGCAGACCACGTACCGATGCGCATATACTTTCGCCCCCTTTGCCCCCCTCCCTGCGCTTTTGGCCTTGCATTGAATCTTATCCCAGCTTTCGCCACAGATTGCACCTCGCGCGCGCGCGCGCTTTACCGCTTTTCGCCTCTCTCTCTCTCTCTCGGTGGTCTTGTTTTTTACCCGCTTATCTTTATCTTTTCTCCCCGGCTGCAAAAGCCGTGGCGAAAGCTGCTTCGTTTGGGCGGCCGTGGCAGCTTGCAAGACGATCATGAAAGAAAGTTTACGTCCCATGATCCATGATGGCTCGTAACGGTGACCACCTCTTAAACAGGCAACAAGCACGCACGCACGCACTGTTGCACCCGGCGACAACTTGTAATTAAAAGGGACTGGGACGCTGGTGCTGGTGCTGGTGCTAGTGCTACCGCGGGAGGCCGGAATGCTCGGAACCATTAAAAACTGGGCCTGTTAATTGGATCTCTCGCGCCTTTGTGGTGGTGCATGGTAAAGATTTGCACGCCGGCCAATGCACAAGAGCACCACACGACCACTCACCCGAGCGGCAACGCTCCCTCAGACGAGCACCAAGTCGGTAGTACGTCCTGGTAAAGAAGAGGGTGAATTTTACGAAGAGGACAAGTGCTACGCTCCACACAAGCAAGCACTAGCAGCACATCAGGCTCCAGGCACGAAACGAAACAGGGGCCGTTCAGGTGCAGGTAGATTGGGCTTCTGACATACGTACATGTCTGGCCAGCACAAGGAACGGAGGACATTTCGCTGTGCAGGTATGGCGGCCCTGCGCCGTATCCAGAGGCCACTTGGTATGGTAGCAGCACCAGCGGCACATGGAAACCCTTAACGAAATTGGACGCCGCGATGCCAAATTCGTCTCGTCTGATCCGCAGATCATGATGGGCGCAGCGGTTGGTGGCTGACCAGCCTTGCAGAGCATGAGGCTTGCAGCGGGGGGTGGATGGAACTGTAGGCGCATGCGACGATCGGGAGCGCGCGTGCGCGCACATCGGCACTGCACCGCGAGGGGCACAGGACCTCGTAGCGCTCCTGTAGCAGCAGCGCGGCCGTACAATAACGGTGGCAAAGGAACGGAGCAGGTTTGGGCGAGATGGATCGCAACGAGGTTCGAATCATTGAGGCGTGGAATTTTGTTCCTGAGGCGTGCGAACCGTTAGGCCCATGTTGCACTGGACATTCCTGCGCTGTTTTCGCACGAATTTCCAAAGGTATTTTCATTCCACTGTTTGTTTAACGGTGATTTCCTCTGCTTTGGTGACTTTTTGAACCTTGTAGAAGATGGGAAACGTCTGTAATTTTATTCATAATAGCTATATGTTACTCCCTCCGGCCCATAATATAAAAACGTTTTTGACACTAGTGTAGTGTTAAAAACGTTCTTATATTTTGGGACAGAGGGAGTAGTTGACCAAGGCACCGTTCGGGAAAACTCCGCTCCACACTCTGCTCCAGGAGTGGATGGAGCTGTAGTACAAAATCTGGGAGTGAGCAAATCACCGCTCCGCAAATTCTAGGTGCTGGTGAATTCCCGAACGGGGCCTAAACTTGCAATTTGCGTAAGTCAATTTTGTGGAAAGGAGGACGGATGGAGGAGGTAAAAGGTTGGAGGTAGAAGAAAAAAGAACGGACGTTGGATCTTTCATCTAATTATCCAAAAAAATCGGTTTACCCAAAATAAGTTTCCGGGCAACATACATATAACCGGTCTCAATTTTGTTTTCCTTTTGTGAATGGAAACGCTCATAACTATTCTAAAGGCACGTTTTTTTATTTGTTTTTGAGGGGTATTTGAAAGACAAGGTGTTATCATCAGTGGGAGCAAGCGACACAAATGGACCGGCCCATTAGAACCTACGCATCCGGTTTAGGAACCTTCTAGAAGGATCATGACTGGTTTTTTAAGGAATCTTCAAGGATTTTTTTTCTTTAACTTTCCTTTGCAGGTTTATTTGCGTTTTTATTTCCTTTTTCTTTTAAAAAATCCAAAAAATTTGAATGTGTTCATTCTTTCAAAAAAAATCAAAAATTTAAAGAACATCCGCATTTTCAATAAATATTCAACTTTTTGTGCAAATGTTCGAACATTTGATTTTTTAACCTTTTCAACAAATGTTTGCATATTAAAAAAATATTTGGAAAAAGGTCTACGCATTTTACAAAAAAATCAAAAATTAAAAAAATATTCGCATTAAAAAATATTCAGATTGTGAAAAAATAAAAATATTTTAAAAATCACGTTTTGTAAAAAAATCTTCCCATGTTTTAAAGAAAATGGTGTTTTTTCAGGAAAAAACTAAGAAAAACGGCCCATAGAGTAGTCAGCTCGCTATAGCATCCTAGTCGCAACAGTGCGTTAATGAGTCTGCCAAGACAGGGTGTTCCCCTGTGGGGGATCCCGACAATTAGATGCACAGATTATCCTATTGGACCTCCCAGTTACTAAAGCAATAATAAACTGGTAGAATTTGTTATAATGATACTAATAGGGCGTTTACGTTCCCTCGGGGAGCCTCCTGGCGTAAATGTTTCTTGTGAGAGCGACGATCAAGTGAATGCTCTCCTTCACCACAAGGGGCGCATCTGCACATTGCACCTGTGTTTGGCTTCCACATGAGCCACCTCGGCATGCGAGCGGGAAAACAATGGAATAGGCTAGGCCCAACTAGGCGCCTTTTAAAAATAGTTGCCATCCATAAAAACAAATATTATGTGATAAAGGAAAAAGCAAAAAAATGCATGAGTCTGTCAGGATGAAAAATGCATAAAAGTGTCATCGCAAAACAATAATAACAAACCAAGACAAAGGATGCATAAATATGCAAGAACAAAAATGAAAAAACTTTCTAAAAAGACAAAAAGAATGCATAAATTTGCCAGAACAAACCGTTAGGCCCATGTTGGACTGGACATTTTTGCAGTATTTTCACACGAATCTCAAAGGTATATAATTTCCTCTATTTTGGTGACCATGACTACTCGAACCATGCGGAATATAGGAAACATAGTGAAATGTTCGAAAGTGCGTTTGGGCTTTGGGCTTACAGGTTCTATTTTTCACTGTCCTAAACCCCCTCAATGAAAAGGCCTCGATATGATTTAGGAAGGTTCCACAGGGTTTCTTCTATATTTTCCGTAACGGTTTTTATTGTTTTTATTTGGTTTGTTGTTGGTTTTTATATTTTCCTATTTGTATAAATACATGACAACTTTTATAAATACATGTTTAACATTTTTTATACAAGTTGAACCTTTTTTAGGTACATTATGAACAATTTTAAATAATTTGAACATTTAATCAAATAAAATTGAAAATTTATAAAATGCACATTTAGCATTTTTCTAATGCAAAATGAAGATTCTTAAACACAAGGTGAATATTCTTTAAAATATGTACAATTTTGAAAACGTGAAAGCACTTTTTTAAGTGTTTATGATTTTTTTTGAAGTGGCACAATCATTTTATATAGGTTATCAACATTTACTAAAAGTGTACAAACAATTTTAAAAATTTATGAATATTTATTAAAACTTTCTTCAAAATATTTTAAACTTGTGACTTTTTCAGATGTCGAAACATGATTTGAATGCTATGAAATTTTTTCAAACAATTACGCCAAGAATTTTATAAATTATCATTTTGTCAAAAAAAGTAATGAAGATATTTTTAATGTGTGAACATTTTTTAGTACAAGCTTTATTTTTTTTATAATATACAATGAAATCTTTCAAAAATAAATGATTGCTATTTTTTACTAAATAGGAGAAAAAAAATAATAGACGATAAATATTATCAAATAATGAACCATTTTCAATCATACAATAAACATTTACTAAGCACACTTTTTTTGACAATATATAAGCATTCTTCTAAGATGTTCCCAAATTATTTCTAGAACATTTAAAAAATGAAGGAAAAAATGAGGACTGGAATAAATGTACCTATAGTTCCTTTTAAGACTCGCAAAGATTTTTTTTTACACCGTCACAATGCTTAGAGGGGTGAAGGTAAGATCATCGGCTTGACCTAACAAACATTATGGCCAACCCCCAAACTAAGTTCATCCTTTGCGTAAGTGTTAGCCTCAACATTCGAGATTCGAAACTCGTGCTTAAAATACGTGCATAGTGTGAGGCAGATGCATGTTCCTTCCACGTTGAGTCTCGCCCATTTAGGGGGGCTCTTTGTGATAATGGCACGGGAATATCTTATTCGTCGCTCATTGTGTCATAAAATGTTAACGCCTCGCACAGAGTTGACGAGCGAGCGGTCTAACTGGGCCAGCCTGTTAAGGTGTTCAACCGATCCAAGTTTTGGCAACATTCTATGAGGTTCTTGACATCATTTTTACTCGTTTTGGAAATCTTCGAGAAGGTTCCTGAGTTTATTCTTCTTTTTCGTTTCTTTGTAGGTTACTTTTGTTTTCTTCTCGGGTCTTTTATTTATCTTTTTTTTTCTTTTTCTTTCTTTTTTCCAATAATAATAAATTTCAGAAATTGTTCAGTATACTGAAAAATTGTTTATCTTTCGAAAAATAGTCGTGTATTTTTTTAAAAATGTCACAAATTTAAAATGGTTTTCATATTTTTAAAAAAGAATTCTCATTTTCGATTTTTTTGGAATTTTCAAATAAATGTTTCTATTAAAAAAGAATCATTCAGAAATTTGAAAACATGTTCATAAAATTTAAAAAATGTTGTTCTTTTCAAAAAAAGATTTGGAATTCAAGAACTGTTCACGATTTTTTTAAACAGAATTTTTTCTTGTTTTCCCCAAAAAATATCAATGTTTCATATATTGTTCACGTTTTCAAATTTTGTTCGCCATTTTCATTTTAAAATGTTCGTTTTTTCTGAAGTTTTTTCATAAAAAAAAACAAAAACGCTAAAAGAAACTACAGTACCATGCCGCTTGAGTAAGTTGCTCGTGACAGATCACCACATGGGTCGTCCCAGTTAGGAGCTGCCTGTGTCAACGTCACTATTTGCCGAATCGAGCAGCAAATAGGAGCTCCCAATGCCAGATTAGGTCTCGCAATAGGCGAGTTTTGGGCGCTCAAAGAAATGTTAGCCAGTTAGAATGTAAATCACTCCCCAAAAGCAAGGATGGCCCGATAGAAACACGGGCCCTTTGAAAGAAAATAATAAGTAAACGGCCGAGTGCTACTAAAACAATAGTAAACTGCTAGGATTTATCAAAATATATGAACCGCAATGTCTCGGGAACGTCTATTAGCAAGGGACTCTGGATCGAACGAATCATTCCCTACAATGGGTTCGATCGAGCGCACCAAAACGTTCGCTAACACAATCCATTAGCACGACCCCCTTCCACATGGATAATCTTGCACCTAGCTGCAAAAAAAAGAAAAATCTTATACCTGATAAAAAAATAGCATGCAGCAAGCTAAAAATGGGCCAGAAAAGGCCCAGCTTTAGCACCGCGAAAGAGAGACCTTAAAAAACAAAAAAATTATTTTGCAACCCATTTATAATTAACTAAAACGCATAAAATTTCCCTAAAAAATAAAACACATACTTATTTTTGATTTTTATTTTGCGTGGCACATACTTATAAATTTGCCATCATTTTTATGATAAATCTTCTGCATAGCCATGGATTCACAAAATACATACAATGTACTCTACCGTCTCATAATATAAGAGCGTTTTTGAGACTAACGTTAGTGTCAAAAATGTTCTTATATTATGGGACTAAGGGAGTATGTATTTGGATGTGTCTAGATAAAAATTTGCCAGTGTCCAGGGAAGTAATTTGCCATAGCTCGTAAATTTAATTTGGCACACGAAGACCGGAGGAGTCTGTCTACGCCCAGGGAACTCGGGAGCATCCGGTCGGGCACCCACCCAACCAGCATCCCCGCACGGTCGCATTTTCATATCCCGACGCCACCGCCTCGCAGCTTCCTTGGCATCGCGGCGTCGCCGAACGCTGACCCGCACGGAGGAAGGGGAGTAGGAAGCCGACGATGGAGACGGGTGCTTCGTGCGAACGCGTGTCCAAGCAAACCGCGAGCGCCAGCTCTCGACGCCTCGATGGCCACGTCCGGGGATTCGGGAAGGCGGATACGGAATCCGCCTGATCCAGTCCCTCGTATGCGCGTCCGTGGCCCGTTGAAATTCGATGGCCACATGCGGCTGCGTACCTACTTTTCAAATCTTCCATACAGCGCCGGGATTTGCAGCTGCACAGTCGTGCAATGTACCCGTACTCTGTACGTGCGCTCAGGCCCTGCTGAACTGCTTAAAACTACTAGTCTGAAGCTGCAGCTGTACAGCAGCGACGCTTGGAAGGCACACACACGCGATTTTGTTGAAATAAAATCCATGCCTCGCCTCTCAACGACGCAGCCTGGAGTGAAGGCTGTTTTAAACCATGAGGTTGTAGAGCTCGTTCAAAATGAACCTCTATCTCAAAATCCTTAAAGTTTGTACCATGTATTCATGATCCTGGTCTGATCCCGACCCTCACAACGAGTTTAGACCAATTTGATACATCAGGAAAAACACAATCCCGCTGGAATAACTTTCTACTCTCACTGATTAAGTGGACCCACGCGTCATATCCATCTTCGCGCTGGGAACGGATGCATGCGTACATATACGCGTCTAGCCGGCCGTCAAGCAACTTGCTGTGTTGTACTGTACGTGCGTGTGTGTTCTGCTGTGTACTTGTGCATGATTGATAACCTCGTAAGGTGCTTGGCTCTTGTATTATTTGTGTCTCGCCGTACTGGTCACTGCGGCGACCGACGGCGTTCGCTGCACCGGCAAGATTGGCATCATGGCATGCACACACTGCGGCGAATTCCATTCCTCGCACCGGCAATACCTGCATCATTTGCTTTCTTTGCTTGCACTCCATGCTCGTTCACAGTGGCGACCCGGAGAGCAACTCCTGGCTGGACATCTCGGTCACACGCGCTCCCGGCGACCGCGAGGCCCAGCTTCCCGCCAATGCCTTAGTGTACGCAGAGCTCACAAGTTCAGAGTGTCTCGATTGGATGTTGCTGCGCGTATGCCAGGGCGTTAGTGTCGCTGGCGGCGTTCGGTATCGGTTGCAACCCATGTACGCGCTTTAGGTGTCGAGGCAAAGCCGGGAGAACTTATGGTGGCAAGCAACTCTGAACTCTTGCTATCCTGCACTCACGACGAGAGCACGGACTCCTCGGCATGAGGGGTACTGCCGACGCGCGGCCCGGATGCTGGCGTGGACTGGAGCAGCGCACAACGTTGTCTGCAATTATGGGCACGACGGCGCACGGCACCTGCAACGCGGCACAGACACGGCTGAGTTGATTTTAGGAGAGAGAGACACACACACTAGGGATAAAGGATAGATTGACACATGGGGTAGGGATGTAAGTGAGAGTAGACTCTGATCCTGGGCGGGATGGAATGTTTCCCGATACAAGCAAACAGGTTCAGGGTCGGGATCAGACCAGGATCATGAGTATAGGATACAAACTTTAGGGATTTTGAGATGAGGGTTCATTTGGACGAGCTCTACAATCTCAAGGTTTAAAATAGACTTCACTCCGCAGCCTGCATCATGGTTAGGTTACACGCCGGCGGCTTTTCGCCTTTCAGGCAAGAAAGAGACACGCAAGTCACGGAACGTCGGGACGGGCCTGCGCCGTCCATTTAGCGGAATCGACGCCACTTCAAGCGCTGTCGGCGGGGTTTCAATTTGCTTCCGGGAATGGACAAAGTTGCCACGAGGCGTATTGTATTATCTGAGGAAGGTATCGCTATGTACTGACGTAGATACTTATGTGTGCTTTTGCTTAGGATATGTGATATCTTATTATATATGGTCGCGCGCTGATTAGAGTAATAACCAGCGAAGTTGGCCGTCCTTGCGACAATGACTCGTGATGGAATGTTTAGGGTTAACAACAAAAACATCACGTGTACGAGCCTGTTGAGCTCTATATTAAATTCATGCTCTAGCCAAATTCATTTAAAAGTCCGAACTATGAGAGAGGGTCGAACATCATACTCAAACACTCCTCTTCACGTCTATGCTTCTTTGAAGCTATATGACGTGGGCAGCGGAAGCGGGGGCAGGCCATAATTATTTATTGCGTTTACTAGGTTTTTGAACCCTGAACCTCTTAGTTATAAGTTTATACACCTTATCTGTTCACCCATCAGTCCGAACTATGAGAGAGGGCCGGACATCATACTCCAACACTCGCCAGCGACAGAATTACAATCGCCAGTGACAAGATCATTGATGCAAGGAGGAAGACGCACCACCCAACATGTTGTGGTATCCCCTTCTCTACCATAGTTCGCTAACTGATCTGCAACTCTATTCTGTTCACGAAGAATTTTAACAGGAATAACTATCCTATCATGCAACAAACTCTTAAGATCTCTAACCAAGTGGTCGTATGCCGATCTATCCAGAGAATCGTTTAAAAGTGCTCGAAGCGCCACTGAGCAAATCGGATTGCAGTAAGATCATAGAACTTGAATGCTCAAACGCCAGCCTCAAACCTTCCCACATAGCATGTGCTCTGCTTCGACAGCCTCTTTACAATGAAATAATTTGCGGTAAGACGCAGATATGACATGTCCTTTATCGTCCCGAAGAATCATACCTGCACCCGCTGATCCATCTAGGGGCTTATAAGATCCCTCTGTACATAAGGACACCGAGCCAACAGGAGGATTTGGCCACGGCGTGCGGACAATGACAGGTCTAGGCTGTTTGTCAGCTGGGAGCGGGTGCAATGGAGCTTTGCCTTTGATTATATCATCCACAGAACTTGAACATTGTAGAAAGGTGTTGTAGTAGCTGATTAAGAATGAACAGGAGACCTCCAAGGGAGGAATTGTTTTGCCATGAATCAACTCATTCCGAAGATACCGGATGCCCACCATGATGACCATACTTCTAGTCTGTTCATGTAGATCGGCCAAGAGATGAGGCAGCCATTCTGCCCCTATGCATATAATATCCTCCCTTCTTGGTAATGGCCATTGGTTCCTCATAGAGTCGCAAAGGCTTGCGGCATTAGGGGACACAATCAGTGCATGAACCTGATGATACTTGCCATGCAAAGTGTTTCAGTTTCGGTGGTACTAGCGCGCCCCACGCTAATTTCCAAATAGGTTTGTCTCCCCGTGGGGAAGAGCTCGAGGCACCAGGAGAAAAATGATCATAATGGCTAGACATAGCAAAGTT
The DNA here is from genome assembly GCF_003073215.2 of Triticum urartu. Classification (NCBI taxonomy): domain Eukaryota; kingdom Viridiplantae; phylum Streptophyta; class Magnoliopsida; order Poales; family Poaceae; genus Triticum; species Triticum urartu. Next base: position 439,840,422 of record NC_053027.1, on the reverse strand, counting down.
GTAAGCAGATTTTACGGTGAGGATACCAGATTTTTCCCACGGCCAGGAAATGAAATCATCCTGCTGCGTCGGGTAAATGTGGATACTCTGAATAGAATCAACATCTGCTTGACAAAAGTGTTGCTGCAATAGTGTTAGTTTCCAGTTACCTCGGTCATCAAGGAAGTTGCCACTTTGTTTAAACACACAACACATGTCAGGGGAACCAAAAACAATCCGCCGGAATACTCCAACTAGACGCAGTAACAATGAGATTTGGCATTTGTACCTCAATGCGTGAGTCAATCATTTGGCGAAGCCAGTAGTAGTACTAACGGAAGCGAACCACCTGACCACAACAGAACTGGTAGTGGTACTAGTAAGAACTTTCATGTTAGCAGCTTCATACGTGGGTAGGGTGATGGACTTAATTAAGTTGCCTCCCTTGGCATTACTCCCAAAGATGCACGTAATGTGATTCAGCAGATTCCTCGAACACTCAAAACTACCACCACTTCCCCCCCCCCCCCCCCCCCCCCCCCCCCCCACCACACACACACACACACACACCTACTGGCAATACACTAATCGCTTTCGTCGTCGCCGATCACGGATCACCACTTTCAGAGTCGCGTAATAGAAGCTACGGAGGCGTCCCCAAATCTCAACGACTTCGCGTCGCACGTGGTCTTATTTTGGGATGCCATCTCCGGCGGTGGCTGCTGCTGTTGCCAGCCATGCACCCTGGCGGCCTGCCTCACTGCCCAGCGACAGCATTGGACTTGAAACCTGGAGCCTGGCATAGAGAAAGCGGGAAAGGAAAACGCCCAGAAGGGGCGCTGCCATAGCCCACGACGGCAGGCAGATCACTCGATCGGCGTGATTGGCGCCAGCGCCGAGCGCCCTAGGATCGAATCGTGCTGGAGAAAGCACGTCCAAGATCGCCATCCCGATCTCGCATGATTCCATCCACGTGACCCCACCCGTCTCCCAACCAACGATCGGGAATGAACCACTTTGAGCCATGGCAAGTCTTTTGCCTTGTTTTAAAAAAAACGATCGGGAATGAACCCATCATCGTTCGCCACTCGTCCCAGCCAAAAGCGCGCGCGTGTCTGTCTAGTCTTGAACTCCCGGCGGCTCAGGCTGCGCGCCCTGCGTTGCGAAACGGTAATTTCTGAAGATGTTCTTCAAATATGCAGAGTTGGCAACACAAAACGGAAATCTCTTTTACTTCGGCTGCAATTGATGTTCTATTGGTGGTACTGCTAAACTATATACAAATTTCATCACATAAGTCGAGATTGTTGATGGTTCCAACGTCTGGGGATCACTATTCTTCAGAAGCTTGGGCTGAGAATGTTGAGCAGGGAGACTCTCGTGTTGACCAGGGCCCGGAAGACGTTCTCGCCGCTGCTCTCCACGTCCGCGACGCACCGCCCGAGGTTGTCCATGCGCTCAAACGCCGCCTTCCTGTCCTCCTCCTCCGGGTCTAGGTCGACCAGGGCCGCGTCGGGCTGGGGCTGCTTGGCGGAGCAGCCGTCGTCGGCGTGCTGCTTGCTCGCCGACCGGCGCTTCGCGCGCGACATCCAGCGCATCAGGTCGGCGACCCACCATATGCGCATGGACGAGGGCTTGGTGGTGACGATGTGGTGGCCGGTTCTCGGCGCGGCCGACGAGGAGGCGAACCTTGCGGGCGAGGGCATCCAGCACGGCGCGCTGACGACGTCGACGCGGGCCGTGGCGGCGGCAATGGACAGGGCGGACACGCCGGAGAAGACCGCGGCCGAGGCGGATGCGACGGCCGCCGCCGCGTCGACGATGGCGGCGGCGAGAGCGGCCGCGTCCGACGGGAGGCCCGCGGGCGCGGGAGGCGGCGCCTTGCCGGCCACGGCGCGGGCGGAGGAGGCGATCCGCGGGAGGTCGCGGCCGGACCGACGGAGCCCGCGCGCGGCGGACGCCAGGCGCGCCGGGTCCTCGCGCCGCAGCGCCGCGCGCGCCTCGGCCTGGAGCGCGGTGAGCGCGACCAGCACGTCGCGGAAGCTGCCGTGCGCGTCGGCCAGGCGGAGGAAGTCGTCGAGCAGCCGCTCCGCGAACGGCGACCGGCCGAGCCGCCGCAGCGGCTCCTGGGCCTGCGGGTGGTGGAGCAGCTCGGAGAGCGACACCAGGACCCGCCCCAGCTGCTCCGCGGCCTCCGTGATCGAGCGCGCCGTCGCGGCCGACGCCAGGCCCCCCGCCAGATCGCGCAGGGCCGCGACGTCTTCGTCGAGCTGGAGCACCAGCGGGTGGAACCGGCAGGGCAGGCTGGCCGAGCGGACGCGGTAGCCGGCCGCGGACTTCCCGTTCGACCCCGCCGCCGGCGCGGACTTGGGCGCGGGGAACGAGATCGTGCGGCGGAAACCGACCACCATCCTGGGACCGCGACCTTGCAGCAGCGCCGTCGCCGGAATGGAATCCGCGGATCGGGCGACGGGCTGACCTACGCGCGGCGGCGGCCGGCGCGGAGCACCTGGCCTGGAGGAGAAGGGGGAGATGGGGGCGTTTTGTTTTCGAAGTGCGGAGTGAGATTCGGGGATGGGATGGAAGCCGTGGATGGGGTGGGATCGATCGCACGGCCGGTCGTTATATAAAGCAAAGCAGGGGAGGTGCAGACGGTGGAGGCGACTAGGCGTGGAGCTGGACCAGACTGGTTCTGCTCTGCCCTAGGTTGTGCACCGCACGCACACGACATTTGGAGGTTTTCCTAGGTCGGGGCCCGGCTGGCAGAGTGGCATGGCAGGCGGGCCGGGCGGAGTGAGTGCTCATGGTCCCTCGACAGCTTTTCGAAATAAAAAAAAAAAAAATTCCGCGAGAAGCCAAATTTTTGTTTTTACTAAGATGATTGTCCGTGCTTGCAATGGATGTAAATATTTTATAATATGTTAGCTCGTGATTACATTTTATATTAGTGGGATTGCTTAAATAATTATTTATCAAATCAGGTTGTGCTTTTTACGAATCTAAATAACACTTTAGGATCCCCGCAAAAAAAGTAACACTTTAGGATTTTATTTGATAAATAACACTTTAGGATCCCCGCAAAAAAAGTAACACTTTAGGATTTTATTTGATAATAACTTATTGTCTTGTCAAAGAAAGCAGAATTTTATTTGGTAAGTCATGAAAGACGAGAGGGAGGGTCGAATATTGGACGAAGAACGAGGTGGATGACAAAATCTTATGTTTTTTTAACAAAGATGCATGCGGGCGCTCGTACATACACATATACTCACCTCTATAAAAGTACACACGCACACCCTATCCTATGAGCATCTCCGAGAGATTGAGCCGGCACATCATCTTGAGATTGACGAAGTCGCCACAGACATCTTTGTATTCGATGGGAATGTCAACTTCTACTGAAGGTACATCGTCGGAAGGCCTGAAATAAATTCGGAAAAATGCGAGCATCAATATCAAGTCTAGGACTTGAACTCTAGTGGGCTGGGAATACTACTGTCCTCCTAACCATCCAATCACATGTTGATTTGCAATCTTACGTTCTTTTTAAGTACGAAAAGAAAACACACGTACGTAAATGTATATTTAAAAGATTAAAGTTGTGTAGTCGTAACAACATCTTCAACTAGACTCATCTGTTCTCTCTATATGTCAAGCCAGACATGACATGGACAAAAAAGAAGTCACCCAGTCGACCCCCCTGTGGTTAGCTCATTTATCAGGCAGTCCTCATATCCACTCCATATGTAGGGTGGATATGAGGTAGGCCGTATGCAACCACCACGTTGCATCAGTCTACACTGGCACACCCGACCCAATAAAAACCTCACTCCGAACAAAACCCTAGCCTCACTCCTCACTTAACCTCCCCCCTCCCATCATCCCCCGTGACCATGACTAAATCTGGCAGCAGCTCCTCCTTTGGAGTCGACCTCGTGGATTGGGACATGCTCACGACATAGTCGAACGAGGAACTGGCCATCTGTGTCTCCCTTCACCGGTCTTGGATGGATAGGGGTGGAAGCTCGAGCTATGCGCCCTTCCAGATGGCCGAGAAGGCTTCTCTAGCTCCACGATCGTCCCAGCTCGTCACGGTCCACACCCTCCCCGGTGGCTCGTCGGGGCTCTTGCGGATCCGCGCCAATCCCCCTGCCTCGAATGACGATGACCTCGTCGGTGGCGTCCTGCACTAGCGCCGAGACAAACGCCCGCCGCTGCTGCCGCAAAAATGTGAAAAACACATTGTCGGTGTCAAAACCGGCGGATCTCGGGTAGGGGGTCCCGAACTGTGCGTCTAAGGCGGATGGTAACAGGAGGCAGGGGACACGATGTTTTACCCAGGTTCGGGCCCTCTTGATGGAGGTAAAACCCTACGTCTTGCTTGATTTATTCTTGATAATATGAGTAGTACAAGAGTTGATCTACCACGAGATCGGAAAGGCTAAACCCTAGAAGCTAGCCTATGGTATGATTGTATGTTGTCCTACGGACTAAAGCCCTCCGGTTTATATAGACACCGGAGGGGCTAGGGTTACACAAGGTCGGTTACAAAGGAGGAGATATCCATATCCGTATTGCCTAGCTTGCCTTCCACGCCAAGTAGAGTCCCATCCGGACACGGGATGAAGTCTTCAATCTTGTATCTTCATAGTCCAACAGTCCGGCCAAAGTATATAGTCCGGCTGTCCGGAGACCCCCTAATCCAGGACTCCCTCAGTAGCCGCCGAACCAGGCTTCAATGACGTCAAGTCCGACACGCAGTATTGTCTTCGGCATTGCAAGGCGGGTTCTTCTCCAAATTTCGAATGTTTGTTAAACAGTGTCCGGCCCCATAAATGTTGGACCTCTTGGCTTCTGCGCCCAATAAGGGCTATCTTCCACGCGTCGAATGAATACGAGGAGCCAGGGCGTTTTTAGATTCGCCCCCCTAGCCAAATAAATAAATTGTCTATTAAAGGGATGGGGATTCTTAGATTCAATCCATATCATCCTCCCCCGGCGAGAATCCATCGGAGCGCGCTTCGGAAAAATCCACTCCAGCATGGCCGACAACCGCAGCTCCTCCTCCCGCCCTCGTAGCCCTAGGCCCGGTGATTGGGAGAGGTGTTCTGTCCCACACAGTCGATTAGTCGAACTGTAGACTAAGGGATTTCTCCCTCCAGCGTATATGGTTCCGTCCAAGCCGGGCTCGCCACCTACAATGGCGGGGAGCAAGCGGAGAGCTTCCCCAGTCCCTCTACGGGGCAGCGGGTATGCCTTGTTCCTTACTTATTAAGGGGACTCGGATTTCCAATTCATCCGTTCCTCCGCGGGCTCCTGGAGTTTTACGGCCTCCAACTGCATAATTTCACCCCTGCTTCCATATTACACATCGCCGGCTATGTTGCCCTCTGCGAGTTATTCCTGGGCTGCGAGGCTCATTTCGAGCTGTGGAAAAGGTTATTTTGCCTCGTCCCCCGCACACAGGAGGGGTCACTTTATCAAGTGGGCGGAGCCGAAATATGGCGCATCGCCGAAACCCGATACATGTCCGGTACTCCGAAGAAGACGTCCGAAGACTGGCCTTCGGAATGGTTTTATATGGAGGACGTCCCCTTTCCGGACCCTGTTCGGCGGGGTCTTCCTGAGTTCAACAATGCTCCTCTGAAGAAACGCCGAAGTTGGCACCCACGGAGCCCCCAGGAGGAAGACAACGGAGAAGTCCTTTACCTGATGAACCGGATTAAAGCGCTGGCTCAATCAGGATTGACAGTAATCGAGCTTATGTCAATATGCATAATGCGGGGAGTGCAACCACTTCAATATCGAGGGCACCCCCTATGGTGTTTTAACGGGGAAGATGATGCCACCCGTTGCGGGCATAAGGCTCCGGACAACGCTGCCGCTTTAGCAAAAATTCTGTCCGAGTTGTTCAAGGGAGAGGAAGAGGAGTTCGTCCGCATCAAACCACGGGATAGATTCTCCATGTACAACCCTCCAAGCTGGGTGAGTTATATCTCCCTACTCCCATTCTTCCTGCATTCTTTGTCGTAGGTATTCACCTTGCCATTGTGCGGCAGGAACTGCGAAAAGCCATAAGGGAGGTCAACAGCCCATCCCCACAACCATAGGACCCTGACCGGGCCCTCGGTCCCGTACTCGAAGAAGATCCGAACATATTCGTGGAGCTGATAGACCGACAGTTCTATCAATTAAGCTGTGATGACGCCATGGTGGCCATTACGGCCGACTATCCCGGACTGCTTCCTGCGTCGCACGTAAGAAAAACCAAAAATCCCAACTCCAAAAACTAGGATCCCCTTTTAGACACTTCACCCACCATATACATATGGTGTTTTACAGGGAAGGCCTTCGGGACGTCGTGCCGAACCCGCAGCAACTCGCCAACAAGAGGCACCGAGGCCGGGCATGCCAAAAAGGAAGGCGGTCAGGACGGAGACGCTGGCGCAGAGGTATGACAAAAACCCCGCTCCTTGGTTGTCGTCTTTCTCAAAATTTAATGACGTCCATGTTTCTTTAACAGAAAAACGCTCGCCGGAATATGTTTGGTGAGGCTGCCGATCATGCTTCCACCAGTTGGGCTCCAGGACCGGACATAGAGGCGGAAGCTGACATGGGGCGGACGCCGGATACTCCTCCTACAGAGGATGCGGATAGACTATCCGCTACAAATTCAGAAGTGGAGAGCGACATGAATCATAGGCGTCGCCGAGCCGTACTCCGTGACGCTTGCTTCTCCCCAGGGGCATTTGATGCCTTCAATTCTGGAGACGCGTACCTCCGTGCTGCTCAAAATGGTCTAGCCAGAGCCACGGACCAGTATGTAAGGGATGTACGGGTAAGCAAATCTGACGATTATATGTATCAGTATCCCCTGAGACTTGAAACAGTTAGCAGAACTGATTTAAGGATCATCTATTGTGCAGGTTCTTACAGAGAAGAATACTCGACTATCACAGGAGCTGGAGGAATGCAAGACCCAACTTCGGGCCGGCGTTGCCGCATTGAAGGAACATAAAAAGTCCCCAGCTGGTAACATTTGTTTCAAAGAATGATAGGTACCATATAGTGTGCGGCGTGGCTGCAGATCTAACAATAGATATTGTAGATGAATCCGGAGAGAATCTGAAGGACCATCATGCCATACGACAGCTAAAGGTTGGCGAACGCGTGCTGACTGAGGTCAGGCGGGAGAAAAACAATCTCCAAGACGCCAATACCAAGCTGAGCGTGGAACTGAAAGATGTTCGAGCTCAGCTTGCGGACTCCGAGAAGGAGAATAAGCGGCTTCGACGCGGCATTTTCAGTAAGTGCTTGAATGAACCCTTAAAAAGGGGACGGCGGAGAAGACGGCTAACAGAGTTATGTCTGCAGGTATGCTGACGGGTCGTCCCGCGGAGGAGATGCCCGGGTCTGCGGGTGATCTTCTATCCGAGCTCTCACAACTGCATGAACAAGTTCGGCAGGTGATGCAAGGTATTGCCCAGGCCTTGTGGCCATCAGTCTCCCTGCCAGAAGGCATTGGAGAGCTTGCGGAGAAGCTCAAGGGAGCACGGCAGCGCTTCCGATTATGGAAGATATCGGCCTGCCGTCAAGGTGCCAGGGAAGTCTGGGCCATGGTGAAGACGCGGTATACCAAGGCTGACCCAAACCACATGGCCGAGGTCAGACCTGTGGGGACCGATGGGAAAGAGAGATCCCAGATAGCTTAGTCTATGGGCAAGTAGAATTAGCCGCAAAGTATTCCCAACAGGATTGTAGGCTAGACCGCCTGTTGGATGGTATAGAAGAGGAATTTAGTCAGTCTACATGACTATGTAATTAAAGTGACATGTATAATGCCTTCTAGCCGGATTGTAAATCATTTGTCATGGCGGACCTTTTCGCTTCAACCTCGGGACCCAATAGTCCGGAGTGTGTCCGAATACCCGCTCAGTTATATAATAACCAGGGTATGCGTGGAAACCAGGCGTAGGGGTCATTAGTGCTTGAACAGACAAGTACCCAACTAGTTATGTTATATTACATGGGTAGCAAGAAACATCTTCCAGGGAGAATACTTCTGTTAGGGGTTCCTTCCCCTGGGTACGCATGCCCTAAAGTGCATGTCCGGACTATGAGCGGAGACGCAGGCAAAAACATCTGCGGGCATATATGGAAAATAAATAAAAAATCATCTTTTGTTCGTCGACCGAATATTCCCTTAAGAACGCTAGTTTTTGGCTTCACCCAGTCTGAGGTACACATCCGGCTGACCCGGCAGTAACAATCACAGAGGTGTCCCCCTTATGCCCTAGCCGAATTAACGGGAACGTAGGGCATAAATACAAGAGCCAGGCAACCTAGCTTGGCCAAAACTTAAGTCATATCGATGCATATAATGGCGAAGAAAAGGTACATGCAGAAGAATAACACATGTGCGGGGCATGAAGCCCAGATAGATAATTAAGCTTCTGTGTAAGAAGCCCCCAGGTATAATGAGCGTGGTTAGCGCATCTATAGTGTGCAAGTGAGGCACAAGTTGGCCCTTGAAGGCCTTGAGAAAGAATAAAAGAAAGAAAGAGAAAAAAGACAGATAATGTATATGCAAAAAATGGACAGAGGAAGGAGACGAACATAGAGTCCGGCGCTAGGCATAGAATCTTCAGAGCCTGGCTGCGTTCCATGGGTTCGGCTCAAGTCGATTATTCGATGCATCCCGCAGACGGTATGATCCACCGGTCAGAACTTGGTCAATAATGAAGGGACCTTCCCATTTGGGCTTGAGCTTGGTCTTTTTCTTCTCCGGCAGGCATAGAACTAACTCGCCAACGTTATAAGTTTTGGCCCGTACTTCTCTGCTTTGGTATCTGCGAGCCTGTTGCTGATAAAATGCGGAATGGGCTTTTGCCATGTCGCGCTCCTCCTCCAAGGTGTCCAGACTGTCCTGCCGATCGAGCTCGGCTTCTCTTTCTTCGTACATGCGCACTCGAGGTGAGTCATGAATTATATCGCAGGGCAGAATTGCCTCTGCACCGTACACCATAAAGAAGGGTGTATATCTGGTAGTACGATTCAGCGTGGTCCGCAGCCCCCAGAGTACGGAGTCGAGCTCCTCTACCCAGTGCGTGTTAGACTCCTTTAAGGACCGCACTAATCTGGGTTTAATGCCACTCATGATAAGACCATTTGCTTGCTCAACTTGGTCGTTGGTTTGTGGGTGATAGACGGAAGCATAATCGAGCTTGATGCCCATGCTCCTGCACCAGAGTTTTACCTCGTCGGCCGTGAAGTTCGTGCCGTTGTCAGTGATGATGCCGTGGGGGTGCCATAACGGTGTACAACCCCGGATATGAAGTCTATCACCGGTCCGAATTCGACTGTTTTAACAGATTTGGCTTCTATCCATTTGGTGAATTTATCCACCATGACCAGTAAGTATTTTTTATTATGGGTTCCCCCTTTAAGGGGTCCAACCATGTCAAGCCCCCAGACCGCGAAGGGCCAGGTAATGGGGATTGTTTGGAGGGCGGTGGGTGCCATGTGGCTTTGGTTTGCAAAAAGCTGGCAACCGATGCAGCGTTGGACCAAGTCCTGTGCGTTTGCCCGGGCCGTCGGCCAATAAAACCCTGTACGGAAGTCCTTGCTTACAAGGGCCCGGGCTGCGGCGTGGTGGCCGCCAAGTCCGGCGTGAATTTCTGCCAAAAGCTCCCGTCCTTCCTCTTCGGAGATGCACCTTTGAAGGACTCCGGTAGTGCTTTTTTATACAGCTCTCCCTCGTGGACCCTGTAGGCTTTAGATCGCCGCACTATGCAGCGTGCCTCATTTTGGTCCTCGGGAAGCTCCTGCCTAGTTAGGTAGGCCAGGAATGGTTCTGTCCACGGGGCGATGATGGCCATTATTACGTGGGCTGAAGGTGTTATTTCGGTGGCAGAGCCTCCGATTATGTCAGAGTATTCGGTATCGGGCATTTTGGCTGGGTCCGGACTATTGTTACTAGTGTCCCCTTCCCATACCACGGATGGCTTAAACAACCTTTCCAAAAAGATGTTGGGGGGGACCGCATCCCGTTTTGCGCCGATGCGGGCGAGCATATCCGTCGCCTGATTGTTTTCCCGAGCCACATGGTGAAATTCAAGCCCATCGAACTGAGCTGACATCTTTAGGATGGTGTTTCGATAGGCCGCCATCTTCGGATCCTTGGCATCGAAGTCTCTATTTATTTGGGATATTGCGAGGTTCAAATCCCCACGCACCTCCAGGCGTTGTATGCCCATGGAAACTGCCATCCGAAGACCATGTAACAGGGCTTCGTATTCGGCTGCGTTGTTGGAGTCTGTATACAGTATCTGCAGTACATATTGCACTGTATCTCCGGTTGGGGACGTCAGGACGACGCCAACCCCCAGACCATCCAGCATTTTTGAGCCGTCGAAGTGCATGATCCAATTGGAGTATGCGCCGTACTCTTTAGGGAGTTCGGTTTTCGTCCATTCGGCGACAAAGTCGGCCAATACTTGCGATTTAATGGCTCGCCAAGGTTTGTATGTTATGTCAAACGGGAGGAACTCAATGGCCCATTTGGCAATCCGGCCCGTGGCATCGCGATTGTTTATAATATCATTAAGTGGCACTTCCGAGGCTACTATAATCGAACACTCTTGAAAGTAGTGTCGCAGCTTCCGGGATGCCATGAATACCGAATAGGCTATCTTTTGATAATGTGGGTACCGTGATTTGCATGGAGTGAGGACAGTGGATACATAATATACCGGCTTTTGAAGAGGGAATTTATGTCCATCCGCTGCTCGTTCGACGACGAGCACTGCGCTTACAACCTGATGAGTTGCCGCAATGTACAACAATATTGGTTCGCTGATGTTTGGCGCCGCCAGGATTGGGTTGGTTGCCAGTATGGCTTTTATTTCTTTCAATCCAGCTGTGGCAGCGTCCATCCACTTGAAGTGTTTGGTGCGCCGAAGGAGGCGATAAAGGGGTAATGCATTTTCTCCTAAGCGGGAGATAAAGCGGCTTAGAGCCGTCACACATCCAGTTAATTTCTGGATTTGTTTGAGGTCCGTTGTGATGGCCAACTGTGACAGAGCTCATATTTTGGCCGGATTAGCTTCAATTCCTCTACTGGAGACAATGAAGCCCAGGAGCTTTCCGGCTGGTACGCCGAAAACGCATTTTTCCGGATTGAGCTTGATGTCGTATGTTCGGAGGTTGTCAAATGTGAGCCTCAAGTCGTCTATTAGAGAGTCAACGTGTTTGGTTTTGACGACCACATCATCTACGTAAGCCTCTACTGTTTTGCCGATTTTTTTCTCCAAACATGTCTGAATCATGCGATGATATGTTGCGCCGGCGTTTTTGAGCCCAGAAGGCATTGTGTTGAAACAGAAGGGGCCGTATGGTGTGATAAATGCCGTTGTGGCTTGGTCGGACTCCGCCATCTTGATTTGGTGGTAGCCGGAGTATGCGTCGAGGAAACAAAATGACTCGTGTCCCGACTGGGGATGATTCCTCTGAAGGTTGTGCTGCTTTGCTCAATGCAGTTCCAGTCTATTTCCATTTTTTGAAGAGTTTCCTCATAAATGAGGTTTAATCCACTGCCTCCGTCCATGAGTACTTTGGTGAGTCGAAAGCCATCCACAATTGGACTGAGGACCAGTGCAGCTGGTGCTCGGGCTATTCGGAATTTAGGTTCGTCACACGCATTGAAGGTAATAGCCGTGTCACTCCATGGATTTATTGCTGCCATGTGGCAGATTTCGGCAATGCTGCGGCGTGTTCGCTTGCGCCTATTATTTGATGCGAAGGTCTCAAAGACTGTTAATACCGTATTGTTATCCCTGGGATGGTGCTATGTGGCGTCTGGGCTGAGAAGATCCTCGCCGCTTTTGGCCACCTGCCGGAGTATCCAACATGCTCTAAGGCTGTGTGTTGGTATGGTATCCGTTGTACTATGAATTTTGCAGGGTCCGTTGAGCCATCCCTCCAATACGGTTCCACGCCCTGTAGAGGGTTTTTGTTTCTTTGTAATTAACTCGGGTGTCTTATGATAGTGCACCCTTTTACTTCGGACTGGGTGTATATTCGGAGCCGGATTATCCCAAAATTTCGTTTCAGTTTTCCAGGCACTTTCCATCGCATGGTACTTTCGCACTATGGACGCCAAGTCGGCGAAGCGTGATATTGTTGGGGATCGTAGCAGAAATTTAAAATTTTCTACGTATCACCAAGATCAATCTATGTAGTAATCTAGCAACAAGGGGAAGGCGAGTGCATCTACATACCTTTGTAGATCGCTAAGCGGAAGCGTTGCAAGAACGCGGATGAAGGAGTCGTACTCGCAGTGATTCAGATCGCGGTTGATTCTGATCTAAGCGCTGAACAACGGCGCCTCCGCATTCAACACATGTGCAGCCCGGTGACGTCTCCCATGCCTTGCTCTAGTCCATAGAAGGATTGCTGGAGCCAGCATACCTTTTAGCATCCTTAGGATCGACAAAACCTTTTATTGTATCACATACAACTTTTTCTTACGAAAACTAGTAAGAAAACTTGTTTTGACATCCATCTATCAGATTTCATAATCGAAAAATACAGCTAATGCTAACATGATTCTGATGGACTTAAGCATCGCTACGGGTGAGAAATTCTCATCGTAGTCAACTCCTTGAACTTGTGAAAAGACTCTTTCCCACAAGTCGAGCTTCATAGACGGTAACATTACCGCCCACGTCCGTCTTCTTCTTAAAGATCCATTTATCTCAATGGCTCGCCGATCATCGGGCAAGTCCACCAAAGTCCATACTTTGTTCTGATACATGGATCCTATCTCGGATTTCATGGCTTCTAACCATTTGTCGGAATACGGGCCCACCATCGCTTCTCCATAGCTCGTAGGTTCATTGTTGTCTAACAACATGATATCTAAGACAGGATTACCGTACCACTCAGGAGTAGTACATATCCTTGTCGACCTACGAGGTTCGATAGCAACTTGATCCGAAGCTTCATGATCACTATCATTAACTTCCTATTCAACAGACGTAGGCGCCACAGAAAACATCTTTCTGTGTTGCATCACTCTCTGGTTGAAGTAAAGGTTCGACAACCTCATCAAGTTCTATCTTCCTCCCACTCAATTCTTTCGAGAGAAACTCCTGCTCGAGAAAGGACCCGTTCTTAGCGACAAACAATTTGCCCTCGGATCTGAGATAGAAGGTATACCCAACTGTCACCTTTGGGTATCCTATGAAGATTTGTTTGTCCGCTTTTGGGTTCGAGCTTCTCCGGCTGAAGCCTTAAGCATCGCAGCCCCAAACATTAAGAAACGACAACTTTGGTTTCTTGCCAAACCATATTCATACGACATCGTCTCAACGGACTTAGATGGTGTCCTATCTAAAGTGAATGTAGCTGTCTCTAACGCATATCCTCAAAATGAAAATGGTAGATTGGTAAGAGACATCATAGATCGCACCATATCTCATAAGGTTCGATTACGACGTCCGGACACACCATTACCCTGTGGTATTCCAGGTGGCTTCAACTGTGAAACAATTCCACAATGTCTTAAGTGATTGCCAAACTCATAACTCAGAAATTCTCATCGATCATATCATAGGAATTTGATCTTCTTGTTATGATGGTTCTTAACTTCACTCTGAAATCGCTTGAACTTTTCAAATGTTTCAGACTTGTGCTTCATTAAGTAAATATCCCTATATCCACTCAAATCGTCAGTGAAGATGAGAAAATAGTGATATCCACCGCACGCTTCAATTCTCATTGGATCACATGCATCAGCATGTATGATTTCCAACAAGTCGCTTGCCCGTTTCATTGTACCTGAAAACGGGGTCTTAGTCATCCTGCCCATGAGGCATGGCTCACATGTGTCAAGCGATTCAAAATCAAGTGACTCCAAACATCCATCGACACGGAGTTTCTTCATGCATCTTACGCCAATATGACCTAAGCGGCAGTGCCACAAGAAAGTGGTACTATCTACATCTTTTGGCGTGAACATGTGTATTACCACGACCGAGATTCACTGAACCATTCACATAGGGTGCATGACCATGAAAGGTATTATTCATGTAAAAAGAATAACCATTATTGTCTAACTTAAATGAATAACCGTATTGCAATGAACATGATCTAATCATATTCATGCTCAACGTAGACACCTGATAACATTTATCTAGGTTCAATACTAATCCCGAAGGCAGATGGAGCGTGTGATGGTGATCTCATCAACTTTGGAAACACTTCTAACACACATCGTCACCTCGCCCTTAGCCAGTCTCCGTTTAGTCTGTAGCTTTTGCTTCAAGTCACCAATAATAGCAACTGAACCGGTATCCAATACCCAGGAGTACTAGTGAGGTACACATTAATAACATGTATATACTTTGTTGAAGTTGCCAGCCTTCTTATCTACAATGCATTTGGGGTAATTCTGCTACCAGTGACCGTTCCCCTTACAATAGAAGCACTTAGTCTCGGGTTTGGGTTCAACCTTGGGTTCCTTCACTGGAGCGGCAAATGGTTTGCCATCCATGAAGTTTCCCTTCTAGCCCTTGCCCTTCTTGAAACCAGTGGTCTTGTTAAACCATCAACACTTGATGCTCCTTCTTGATTTCTACCTTTTGCGGTGTTAAGCACCGCGAACAGCTCTGGGATCAACTCCATCCCTTGCATGTCATAGTTCATCACAAAGATCTAGTAGCTTAGTGATAGTGGCTTGAGAACTCTATCAATCACTATCTTATCTGGAAGTTTAACTCCCACCTGATTTAAGTGATTGTAGCACCCAGACATTCTGAGCACATGCTCACTAGCTGAGCTATTCTCCTCCATCTTGTTGGCAAAAGAACTTGTCAGAGGTCTCATACCTCTCAACACGGGCATGAGCCTGAAATCCCAATTTCAGCTCTTGGAACATCTCATATGTCTTATGGCGTTCAAAACGTCATTGGAATCCCGATTCTAACCGTAAAGTATGGTGCACTAAACTATCAAGTAGTCATCAGAATGTGTCTGTCAGGTGTTCATAACATCCACAGACGACGTTGTAGGGGTTTGCACATCGAGCGGTGCATCAAAGACATAAGCCTTTTGTGTAGCAGTGAGGACACTCCTCGGACTACGAACCCAGTCCGCATCATTGCTTACGATATCTTTCAACTTAGTCTTTCTCTAGGAACGTATTGAAACATGGAGCTACAACGTGAGCTATTTATCTACAACATATTTGCAAAGACAATTTAGACTATGTTCATGATAATTAAGTTCATCTAATAAAATTATTTAATGAACTCCCACTCAGATAGACATCCCTCTAGTCATCTAAGTGATACATGATCCGAGTCAACTAGGCCGTGTCCGATCATCACGTGAGATGGACTAGTCATCATCGGTGAACATCTTCATGTTGATCGTATCTTCTATACGACTCATGTTCGACCTTTCGGTCTTCCATGTTCCGAGGCCATGTCTGTACATGCTAGGATCGTCAAGTCAACCTAAGTGTATTGCGTGTGTAAATCTGGCTTACACCCGTTGTATTCGAACTTTAGAATCTATCACACCCAATCATCACGTGGTGCTTCGAAACAACGAACCTTCGCAATGGTGCACAGTTAGGGGGGACACTTTCTTGAAATTATTGCGAGGGATCATCTTATTTAAGCTACCGTCGTTCTAAGCAAATAAGATGTAAAACATGATAAACATCACATGCAATCAAATAGCGACATGATATGGCCAATATCATTTTGCTCCTTTTGATCTCCATCTTCGGGGCGCCATGATCATCATCATCACCGGCATGACACCATGATCTCCATCATCATGATCTCCATCATCATGATCTCCATCATCATGATCTCCATCACCGTGTCTTCATGAAGTCGTCTCGTCAACTATTACTTCTACTACTATGGCTAACGGTTTAGCAATAAAGTAAAGTAATTACATGACGTTTAAGTTGTCACGTAGGTCATAAATAAATTAAGACAATTCCTATGGCTCCTGCCGGTTGTCATACTCATCGACATGCAAGTCGTGATTCCTATTACAAGAACATGATCAATCTCATACATCACATCCTTTTGGCCATATCACATCACAAGGCATATGCTGCGAAAACAAGTTAGACGTCCTCTAATTGTTGTTGCAAATTTTTATGTGGCTGCTATAGGTTTCTAGCAAGAACATTTCTTACCTACGCCAAAACCACAACGTGATATGCCAATTTCTATTTACCCTTCATAAGGACCCTTTTCATCGAATTCGATCCAACTAAAGTGGGAGAGACAGACACCCGCTAGCCACCTTATGCAACTAGTGCATGTCAGTCGGTGGAACCTGTCTCACATAAGAGTACGTGTAAGGTCGGTCCGGGCCGCTTCATCCCACGATGCCGCTGAATCAAGATAATACTAGTAACGGCAAGTAAATTGACAAAATCGACGCCCACAACAACTTGTGTTCTACTCGTGCATAGAAACCACGCATAGACCTAGCTCATGATGCCACTGTTGGGGATCATAGCAGAAATTTAGAATTTTCTATGCATCACCAAGATCAATCTATGGAGTAATCTAGCAACGAGGGGAAGGGGAGTGCATCTACATACCCTTGTAGATCGCTAAGCGGAAGCGTTGCAAGAACGCGGATGAAGGAGTCGTACTCGCAGCGATTCAGATCGCGGTTGATTCCGATCTAAGCGCCGAACAACGACGCCTCCGCGTTCAACACACGTGCAGCCCGGTGACGTCTCCCACGCCTTGATCCAGCAAGGGGAGAAGGAGAGGTTGGGGAAGACTCCATCCAGCAGCAGCACGACGGCGTGGTGGTGAAGGAGGAGCATGGCAATCCTGCAGGGCTTCGCCAAGCACCGCGGGAGAAGAGGAGGACTTGGGAGAGGGGGAGGGCTGCGCCAGAACTTGGGTGTGGCTGCCCTCCCACCCCCCACATATATATAGGGGAAAGGGAGAGGGGGCCGGCCCCCTCAGATCCAATCTGAGGAGGGGGCGGCGGCCAGGGGGGTTGCCTTGCCCCTCAAGGCAAGGGGGCGCCCCCCTTTAGGGTTCCCCTTAAACCCTAGGCGCATGGGCCCTAGGGGGAGGCGCCCAGCCCACTAAGGGGCTGGTCCCTCTCCACACACAGCCCATAGGGCCCTCCGGGGCAGGTGGACCCTCCCCGTGGACCCCCGGAACCCCTTCGGTGGTCCCGGTACAATACCGGTAACCCCCCAAATTATTCCGGTGACCGTATGATGACTTCCCATATATAAATCTTCACCTCCGGACCATTTCGGAACTCCTCGTGACGTCCGGGATCTCATCCGGGACTCCGAATAACATTCGGTAACCATGTACATCTATTCCCTATAACCCTAGCGTCATCGAACCGTAAGTGTGTAGACCCTACGGGCTCGGGAGTCATGCAGACATGGCTGGGACAACTCTCCGGTCAATAACCAACAACGGGATCTGGATACCCATGTTGGTTCCCACATGCTCCACGATGATCTCATCGGATGAACCACGATGTCAAGGATTCAATCAATCCCGTATACAATTCCCTTTGTCTATTGGTACGATACTTGCCCGAGATTCGATCGTCGGTATCCCGATACCTTGTTCAATCTCGTTACCGGCAAGTCTATTTACTCGTTCAGTAACACATCATCCCATGATCAACTCCTTGGTCACATTGTGCACATTATGATGATGTCCTACCGAGTGGGCCCAGAGATACCTCTCCGTTACACGGAGTGACAAATCCTTGTCTCGATTCGTGCCAACCCAACAGACACTTTCGGAGATACCCATAGTGCACCTTTATAGCCACCCAGTTACGTTGTGACGTTTGGCACACCAAAGCACTCCTACGGTATCCGGGAGTTGCACAATCTCATGGTCTAAGGAAATGATACTTGACATTAGAAAAGCTTTAGCATACAAACTACACGATCTTGTGCTAGGCTTAGGATTGGGTCTTGTCCATCACATCATTCTCCTAATGATGTGATCCCGTTATCAACGACATCCAATGTCCATGGTCAGGAAACTGTAACCATCTATTGATCAATGAGCTAGTCAACTAGAGGCTTACTAGGGACATGGTGTTGTCTATGTATCCACACATGTATCTAAGTTTCCTATCAATACAATTCTAGCATGGATAATAAACGATTATCATGAACAATGAAATATAAAAATAACTAATTTATTATTGCCTCTAGGGCATATTTCCAACAGATATGTCACGACAACTTATGGCGTTAAGGATTCCCTTGTCCGTGCAGTTATTGCAGAAAAGTGAGACTGCGTCTTCCTCGCGACAGTCCTTAACCTTGTTCGTCACAAGGAGGAATCTGGCCCAATAATGATGTACTGTTTCATGGGGCTCTTGCCTGATGTGGGAAAGATCATTTATGTCTGGGTGGGTGGGTGGATTTGAGTCCGAACCCCTACCCGATCTGAGACCGAGGGGCCGAGGAGTTTCCAATCTTCGAAGTTCGGATTCCGGGATGTTGCCCGGTGAGTCTGGCCCGCTGCCTGACTCTAGGTTCAGGGCTTGGGTGATGTCCTCCCGTAAACGGGTATCCGGCTCGGAGAGCTCAGGAATCTGGACATAGTTAGTCCTCAAGATAGAGGAAGAATCGCCGCATTGTTCCTCCACCACCGCAATATGATGGGTGACCGGTGGAGAGTTAATCTCCCTTTGATCGGGTTTAATCCCGATCTGATCATAGTCCGTAGCGACTCCCAAGGTGACGATGTGATCCAAGAGCTCGTTTAGGGAAGAGAGCTCCATTGGATCCATCTGCTTGGCTAATTCCGAGCCGGCGTGGAGGCTGTTTTCGATGATCCGAGAAGTCATCGTCGGTGCAGCGGCAAAACGGGCGGTCATGATGAAACTGCCAAGCCGGAGAGTTTGGCCGACAGCCAGGGCTCCCCTGGCGGTAATGTTGTTTTTAACAACGAGACAAGGCATCCTTCCTTACGGCGACGACACAGTGGAACTCTCAATGAAAGCACCAATGTCGGTGTCAAAACCGGCAGATCTCGGGTAGGGGGTCCCGAACTGTGCGTCTAAGGCGGATGGTAACAGGAGGCAGGGGACACGATGTTTTACCTAGGTTCGGGCCCTCTTGATGGAGGTAAAACCCTACATCCTGCTTGATTTATTCTTGATAATATGAGTAGTATAAGAGTTGATCTATCACGAGATCGGAGAGGCTAAACCCTAGAAGTTAGCCTATGGTATGATTGTATGTTGTCCTACGGACTAAAGCCCTCCGGTTTATATAGACACCGGAGGGGGCTAGGGTTACACAAGGTCGGTTACAAAGGAGGAGATATCCATATCCGTATTGCCTAGCTTGCCTTCCACGCCAAGTAGAGTCCTACCCGGACACGGGATGAAGTCTTCAATCTTGTATCTTCATAGTCCAACAGTCCAGCCAAAGGATATAGTCCGGCTGTCCGGAGACCCCCTAATCCAGGACTCCCTCACACATGAATCTGGTTTTTTGATTAGATATTGATCCCGGGCATGAGTGGTTGATGTTTTGTGGCATGTGAATGGCCATGGAAATAGTATAGGTTTGACTGTGCAAAGTAAAGGGTTGCAAAAACATAGCAAACCTACATGGGTAGTTGTTTGGATGGAACACATGAAAATGTCTTGATCCTACATGATTGAGTCTTAGGGTTGGAATGAATGTTCAAATTCATTTGAAAATGGAGGATATGAATCCAATCCTTAGGAATTTGTTAGCACCATTCCTTTGATCCAAAGGTAACCCTAAGAAAAAATCCTATGCAATTTATACAATCCATAGTGGGTTCACTCTTATGGTTTTCAGTTATGTGCATTGAGAATCTTGTGAATCAAAGAGGCCCAAAAAGAATATTTCGCTTTAACAAGAGACATAGGGTGCCAAACCACCGGTGTGATCCCAATGGTATGAGAGTATAACCACCTCCTCGCTATCTCTTCTCTAAAAGCAAAATACCCAATACAGCAAGAAACCTCTCATGCAAAGTATCAGAAAATTTTCTTTGAAATCCTGAGTTTTTCAAGTTTGACATTTCTTTGCATCTACTTTAGCGTGAAAGAAATGTAAATCCAAGTCGGAGAAACTCATATAATAATACATTAAGTGCATGCAATATATATGCTTGGCTCTTCAATGGAAATAATAGGTTTTGCTTTGTTACACCCCCTTAAAAGTTTACACATATCTCAAAGTCCCTTAAAAAGTATATCACCATTTTAGCCTGTATATCAAACGTAATGAATTGAAGTTCATGAGTTTGGCTAAAAATACAAACATATGTTTCATTGTGGAAGAGCTTTTATGCACCAAATGTGACAAACTCATGCACTCCACTGTCTTCCACAGCTGCCACTTACACTCTCCACTGTGCCCTCATCCCTCAGTGGCAAACTGGAGGTGAAATCTCATGACTTGCCCTGGCCCTTGGCAAACTGAAAAAAATCATGTGATTTGAGTCAATATTTGTTTCAGAGGAGTTCCAATCAGCAAATGAAACACTTGACCACTTATCTATCTGTGGCGGCGGCTGTTGTGCCTTTCGCTCTCCATTGTGCTTTCACAACGTTGTCCTTCCAGTAACTCAAGATTTTTCTTAGCTACTCCATTCTACAAAGCTTTGGTGATGTCATGGGATTGGCAACCAATTTCTTCAAGAGCTCTATTGTTCCAGTCCAATGTGGGCAGCTCAACTTGAAGCACATACTTGATAACTTCCCGGTGCCCGAGTGTCTTTTCCCAATTAAACATTTGGGGCTTCCACTCTGTGTTTGATAGCTCAACACAGTGGACTTCCAATTCCTTGAAGATAAATTTGTGGCTTGATACGTCTCCAACGTATCTATAATTTTTTTATTGTTCCATGCTATTATATTATCTGTTTTGGATGTTTTATATGCATTAATATGCTACTTTATATTATTTTGGGGACTAACCTGTTAACCTAGAGCCCAATTCCAGTTCCTGTTTTTTCCTTGTTTTAGAGTTTCGCAGAAAAGGAATACCAAACGGAGTCCAAACATAATGAAACTTTCGCGATGATTTTTCTTAGACCAGAAGACATCCAGAGGACTTAGAGTCAGGGAAGCCACGAGGCACCCACAAGGATGGAGGGCACGCCCAGGGGGGTAGGGCGCGCCCCCACCCTTGTGGGCCCCTCGTGACTCCACCGACCTATTTCTTTCGCCTATATATTCTCAAATACCCCAAAACCTTCCAGGGGAGCCACGAAACCACTTTTCCACCGCTGCAACCTTCTGTACCCGTGAGATCCCATCTAGGGGCCTTTTCCGGCGTCTTGCCGGAGGGGGATTAGATCACGGAGGGCTTCTACATCAACATCATTGCCTCTCCGATGAAGCGTGAGTAATTTACCACAGACCTACGGGTCCATAGCTAGTAGCTAGATGGATTCGTCTCTCTCTCTCTTTGGTTCTCAATACCATGTTCTCCTCGATGTTCTTGGAGATCTATTCGATGTAATACTTTTTTGCGGTGTGTTTGCCGAGATCCGATGAATTGTGGATTTATGATCAGCTTATCTATGAATATTATTTGAATCTCCTCTGAATTCTTATATGCATGATTTGATATCTTTGCAAGTCTCTTCGAACTATCGATTTGGTTTGGCCAACTAGATTGGTTTTTCTTGCAATGGGAGAAGTGCTTAGCTTTGGGTTCAATCTTGCGGTGCTCGATCCTAGTGACAGAAGGGGAACCGACATGTATTGTATTGTTGCCATCGAGGATAACAAGATGGGGTTTTCATCATATTGCTTGAGTTTATCCCGCTACATCATCTCATCTTACTTAATGTGTTACTCTGTTCTTATGAACTTAATACTCTAGATGCAAGCAGGAGTCGGTCGATGTGTGGAGTAATAGTAGTAGATGCAGAATTGTTTCGGTCTACTTGATACGGATGTGATGCCTATATTCATGATCATTGCCTTAGATATTGTCATAACTTTGTGCTTTTTTATCAGTTGCGCGGCAGTAATTTTTTCACCCACCGTAATATTTTCTATCTTGAGAGAAGCCTCTAGTGAAACCTATGGCCCCCGGGTCTATTTTCCATCATATAAGTTTCCGATCTACAATTCTAGTTTCCTATTTACTTTCTTTGCAATCTTTTAATTTCCGATCTATAAACCAAAAATGCCAAAAATATTACTTTACTGATTATCCATCTATACCAGATTTCACTTTGCAAATAACCATGAAGGGATTGACAACCGCTTTGTCGCGTTGGGTGCAAGTTGGTGTTTGTTTGTGTGGGTATTCGGTGGCTTGTGTGTTGTCTCCTATTGGATTGATACCTTGGTTCTCAAAAAGTCGAGGGAAATACTTACTCTACTTTGTTGCATCACCCTTTCCTCTTCAAGGGAAAAACCAATGCAATCTCAAGAGGTAGCATGGCTCCAATCGCAACCTGGGACAAATAAAACATCACCGCCATTCGTCGCGTGGCCCTTAGTTCCCAAGCAGTATAGCTCTACAACCCGCTTATCATTCCTCCCAGTGCCACCCACAACCTGAACAAGATCGAGCACGCCTTCCTATGAGCAGGAACAGACAAAGTGATCGGTGCCAAATGCAAAGTTAATTGGGAGGCTATTTGTCACCCCACCAAACTAGGAGGGCGTGGTATCCTCAACCTCAAAAAGAAATCTAGAGCTCTTAGGCTCTGATGGCCATGGTCTGAGTGGAAGGACCCTTCAAAACTATGGGTGGGTATGAAAAACCTGTATGCTGCATCCTTGAGGTGTTCTACGCTTCCACAAACATCATCATGGGAAAAGGAGCTCGTACACGATTTTAGGGACTCGCTTGGGTAAATGGGAGAAAACGAGAGGAGATCGCCCCACTAATTTTTGAGGCTTCGAAGAGGAAAAGGTGGAAGGCTAGAGAAGCAATGAAAGACAATGCATGGGTTAAAAAAATAAAACCACCACACACTTGGACGTTGGGCTTCATTCGGGAATTTGTCACCAATGGGCGTGCCTCCACAACACCCCATTATGAGAAGATATTGAAGATGGTATTTTTTGGAAGCTCACTCCAAATGGGCACTATTCCGCGGCATTCGCATATCATGTCCAATTTTTGGGAACAATCCACACTTTCATGAAGTCAACAATTTGCAGGCCTTGGGCACCCTCGAAAGTCAAGTTCTTTTATTGGCTTGCTATCCAAGATAGGATTTGGACCGCCGACCGTTTGACCAAGCATGGCTAGCCGCATTGTGAACTTTACCCTCTATGTAAACACGAAAATGAAATGGACGCACATCTCTTCTAGAAGTGCCGGTACACTTTGAGAATTTGAGGGATGGTAAAGGATTGGCTACAACTATATGTGATTAATGTACCCACGTAAGCCGCTGAACGAACGGTAAGGAGCGGTGGATTGCGATGTCGGGTCTCCGCATGCCACACCGCAAGGCAGTGTCATTGATCACCATGCTCATCTCTTGGACCATTTGAAACGAAAGGAATTGGAGGGTCTTCCGACACAAGTCCATCCCACCCTTCATCATTTTTTACATGACCAAAATCGAAGCGAAGCTTTGGACCATTGTGGGTGCTAAACATTTGTGCAGAATCATGCCGGGAGAATAACGGCTTTGTAATAATGGGACAATGTAATAGCGCTAAATTTTTTTAAAAAACTAATGGACGTGACAAAACTTTCGCCTTCGTTTCAATCAAATAAAATAACATAACCAAGAGTCCATGCAAGAGGAGGACCAACACACACTGGACTCATCATTTGACTGCGTGCTAGTTTGGTCGAGGGGCGGGCAGAATAGCCCACCCCCCTCATGGCTAAATTTCGTATTTTGAGCCTTCACTGATAGTTTAACCAAATCTGACCCTGGTTGCAAAAAAAATCAGGATCTGACCCTTTTTTTACCGCCATCGTAGTTGGCGGTAGGATGCCACAGCCTACCGTCATCGGTAGGCTTAAGGCCTTGTACAATGGGAGGTGCTTAAGGAAGGTGCTTAGAAAAATAAATCAGATTTTTCTTAAGCACCAGTGCTTATTTGTACAGGATAGACGCTTAACTAAGCGTCTCTTCTGTAGAAGTAGGCACCGGTGCTTCAGAAAATCTCGGTTTATTTTTCTAAGCACCCCTCTAAGTATCTCTCATTGTACAAGGCCTAACTGAGCCGCACGTCCGTTCAATACAAAAAATACCCTATCACCGGACAATTTAGCGGTAGGCCGTTCTAACCTACCGCCACACCCTTTGGCGGTAACCCTCTGCACTTAGGGCATCTCCAGCCGCGCCCCCAGGAAGGCCTCCCCAGGCGTTTTTTTTTGCGCCGGCGCCGAAAAAACGGCCCAGTCGCGCCCCCAGGAGCCCGATTTTCACCGGCCTGGGCCGAAAACAGAGCCGGCGGACCCAGGCCGAACCCGGCACGCTGGGGGGCGCTCGGGGGCGCCGGGGCGAACTGTTTTGGCGCGAAAAAGCCACGAGCCAGCCGCGTCAGGGACACGGCGGCTCGTCTTTGAAGGAAATATGCCCTAGAGGCAATAATAAAGTTATTATTTATTTCCTTATATCATGATAAATGTTTATTATTCATGCTAGAATTGTATTAACCAGAAACATAATACATGTGTGAATACATAGACAAACAGAGTGTCACTAGTATGCCTCTACTTGACTAGCTCGTTAATCAAAGATGGTTATGTTTCCTAACCATGGACAAAAAGAGTTGTTATTTGATTAACGAGATCACATCATTGGATGAATGATCTGATTGACATGACCCATTCCATTAGCTTAGCACCCGATCGTTTAGTATGTTGCTATTGCTTTCTTCATGACTTATACATGTTCCTATGACTATGAGATTATGCAACTCCCGTTTGCCGGAGGAACACTTTGTGTGCTACCAAACGTCACAACGTAAATGGGTGATTATAAAGGTGCTCTATAGGTGTCTTCAAAGGTACATGTTGGGTTGGCGTATTTCGAGATTAGGATTTGTCACTCCGATTGTCGGAGAGGTATCTCTGGGCCCTCTCGGTAATGCACATCACATAAGCCTTGCAAGCATTGCAACTAATGAGTTAGTTGTGAGATGATGTATTACGAAACGAGTAAAGAGACTTGCCGGTAACGAGATTGAACTAGGTATTGAGATACCAACGATCGAATCTCGGGCAAGTAACATACCGATGACAAAAGGAACAACGTATGTTGTTATGTGGTCTGACCGATAAAAGATCTTCGTAGAATATGTAGGAGCCAATATGAGCATCCAGGTTCCGCTATTGGTTATTGACCGGAGACGTGTCTCGGTCATGTCTACATTGTTCTTGAACCTGTAGGGTCCGCCCGCTTAAGATTTCGATGACAGTTATATTATGAGTTTATGAGTTTTGATGTACCGAAGTTTGTTCGGAGTCCCAGATGTGATCACGGACATGACGAGGAGTCTCGAAATGGTCGAGACATAAAGATTGATATATTGGAAGCCTATATTTGGATATCGGAAGTGTTCCGGGTGAAATCAGGATTTTACCGGAGTACCGGAAGGTTACCGGAACCCCCCGGGAGGTATATGGGCCTTAGTGGGCTTTAGTGGAAGAGAAGAGAGGTGGCCAGGGCTAGGCCGCGCGCCCCTCCCCCTAGTTCGAATAGGACAAGGAGAGGGGGCCGGCGCCCCCCTTCCTTCTCTCTCTCCTCTTTCCCCCCTCCCGAATCCTATTCCAACTAGGAAAGGGGGGGAATCCTACTCCCGGAGGGAGTAGGACTCCTCCTGGCGCGCCCTCCCTGGCCAGCCGCAACCCCCCTTTGATCCTTTATATACGGAGGCAGGGGCACCCCTAGACACACAAGTTGATCCACGTGATCATATTCTTAGCCGTGTGCGGTGCCCCCTTCCACCATAGTCCTCGATAATATTGTAGCGGTGCTTAGGCGAAGCCCTGCGACGGTAGTACATCAAGATCGTCACCACGCCGTCGTGCTGACAGAACTCTTCCCCGACACTTTGCTAGATCGGAGTCCGGGGATCGTCATCGAGCTGAACGTGTGCTAGAACTCGGAGGTGCCGTAGTTTCGGTGCTTGATCGGTCGGGCCGTGAAGACGTACGACTACATCAACCACGTTGTGCTAACGCTTCCGTTGTCGATCTACAAGGGTACGTAGATCACACTCTCCCCTCTTGTTGCTGTGCATCACCATGATCTTGCGTGTGCGTAGAAATTTTTTTAAAATTACTACGAAACCCTATAGTCTTCCCCCCAACTGCCTCGGTTCCCGTGGGGAATCAATGGCAAGGCTGCCGCCGATCAGCCTTGCCATTGATTCCACACGGGCGGCGCGTCTCGGTATGGCGCGCCGACGCCTCCCCTCCCTCGCACGCGTACACACGGGCGCGGAGCGGCTATAAAAGCCGGCGGTTCTCGCCGGTGCCCACACCAGACTCGCCCCTCGCCGTCGCCCAGCCCCTCTCTCTCCGTCTCCGTCTTCCTCTCCCGAGCGCCACCGACAGCCCCTTTCTCTCCCTCTCTACCACCGCTGAGCCCGTCGCCATGGCAGAGCGCTTCCCCGGAGACGAGGCGGCGGCGAACGGCTTCGGCCGCCATTCGCTCCGCGAACAGGAGTCCTGGCTCCTGTTCCAGGCGAACATCCCGGCGCCGCCGGACATGCGCGCCGGGCCGACGGGGTGGCGGCTCAGCGACGGGGGAGTGCCCGTTCCCCCGTTACCCGATGCCGTGGCGAAGCCCACGTACTTTGCCGAGGAGGTCGAGGTCGCGCGCGCCTCCCTGACCGACGACGAGCGCTCCCCCCCAGTACGCCGCCGACAATCACGCGGCTTGGGCGGCGTACTTTCAGCGCCGCCAGCAGCAGCGCCTGGCCTCCACCAACGACGCGCCGGTGGTCGGCGGCGTGAAGAACAGCATGGGGCGCCACCTGTGGTGGGGCGTCCCGGGCCACACGCTGGAGGGCGTGCTGACGCACCTCGACGGCGGCAACAACCCGCCGTTGACCTATCCTGCGACGGGGACCGCCCCGTCGCAACACCGACGCGCATGGGCGCCAAGGAGGTTCGCCTCCTCCTCGTCTTCCTCCTCTCGCTCATCTTCCCACTCCTCCGGTTCTCCGGCGCTTCTCGGCGTGAAGGCCGAGCCCGCGGCGGAGACGCCAATCGGTCGGCGCACTCGCAGCGTCGGCATCGTCATCAACGAGGGCGGCCGGCGCGCCCCCTCCTCGTCGGCTCCTCCGCGCTTCGTCAAGCCGAAGATGGAGCCGGGGCTGGCGCCGGTGGAGGCGGAGTTCGACGACGACGACGCGGCCCTAGAATGGGCGCACCAGGACTCCATTGCGATGGAGAAGGCGCGCCGGGAGAAGGAGAAGGAACGCCAGCGCGCCGCCCCGCGCCGCTTCGAGGAGCGCCGACGCGGCCGCGTTGAAGACGGGGTCGTCGTCTTATGCGACAGCGACGACGACGATGACGCGCCGCCGCCAGTCCGCCATGGTGACGCCGTGCAGGGGCGCCCGCATCAAGGAGGAGAAGGCCGACGACGATGATGGCGGCGACGACTTCATCCCTTTTTTTTAGATTAGGTTAATGTAATGAAAATGCGCGAATTTCACTGAAATTTGCCATATTTGACCGAAATTTAACTAGTTTTTATCATAACTTCGCCGAACGGTCTTTTTTTTTAATACGTGTCTGGGGCGGCCCTGTGACCGACGGCTGGAGACTGACTCGCCCAGGGCCATTTTTGCACCAGCTCACCTTCAGGCGGCGCTTTTAGACGTCTCCTAGAGGGCCAACTGCTGGAGATACCCTTAGACGCACGCAAAAGGACTGCTGCAGTGCAAAGACCGACGGATACACATGCACGTTCCATCAATTGGTACTGGTGCTTTAACTTAAAAAATGCATGTTCCACCAATTCTTGTGCGAGTGTGTCTCTTTCTGCAAGTGTTGCATGCATGCAACCCTAGCCCAGACCTATACATGCAGTAGCTAGGCCGGCTAGCTACGATCTGCGTGACTAGCTAGCTACATGCGATCTGTGAAACAGCTGTGTTGGGACGCAGCTTGGTGCCTTAAAGGCACTTGTCTTTCGATCACTGCCATATGGGCCAGTTATTTGTTGGATCCACGTGTCATAGACATAAAAGTAGGTGCTTTAAAGCATCGAAGCATCGTTCGCTATGCTATGTATAGACCAAAACGCAGGTAAAAGAAAAAGTACGCATGTAGAAGAAAGTCAGGAGAAAAAAAGGTTGCGGCTGTAGGTTTATACGTCCTATCGTTAATGTCTCTGATGGTAGGGTATTTTTCGCGTTAAATATAAATAACGACGCCGTTACGTCCTACCGCCATTGATCTTAGCGGTAGGTGGTGTAATCCTACCGCCACGGACGATGACGATAGGAAAAAGGTCAGATCCTGAAGTTTCTATGAAGTAAGGTCAAATCAAGCTAAACTTTGACAAAAAGATCAAAACATAAAATTTAGCACCCTCTCGTAGTGGTGGTAGCATGACACCCCGGACTCTATCTCGACGGTCTGTATCTAGACCGACTGTTAACTGACGTAGTTGTCTGTTTCACACAGGCTCAGCTGGTTACCCCGCTACAACGGGAGCTTTCCTTCTAGTCTTAGCGTCTCTGACCCGTCACTTGCGTGACTTGACTTGAATCGATGGCTCCGACGATTCAGACCAAGAACCCTACCAAGCCCAAGCCCCAGCCCCATAGATTGGCTCGGTACACGTCCAGATCAACCCTGGCGGCCTGCCTGCGTTCAGTGTATGCTGCTGTGGATATGTTGGTGTCAGAGCTTTGGAAGCTTCTCAGGTAAGGGCCAGATGCTTGGAACGAGAGAAATCGCCACGCATGTACTATCACTGACTCAAGCCCTCCACAGGTTAACCCCACGTGACGTGGTCGATCACTTTACATACTTTTTTATTTCCAAGCTGATTTTCAAGTGTATTTTCAGGATTCGGCCGAGAGGTTGAAGCATGTGGTGCAATTGACTAGCAGCTGCGCCGCGGATAAGGTGCGGTGCGCCAACTTCCGTGTCGCGCGCGCCTACTTCTAGTTTTTTTTTTGAGGGTGCCTACATCTAGTACTGGTTCC
Organism: Triticum urartu; assembly: GCF_003073215.2. Classification (NCBI taxonomy): domain Eukaryota; kingdom Viridiplantae; phylum Streptophyta; class Magnoliopsida; order Poales; family Poaceae; genus Triticum; species Triticum urartu. The sequence goes on along the minus strand of NC_053027.1, from coordinate 439,811,253 downwards.
TAAAAGTTGTCGCTAGTGCATTTTGCATGGGCTGCAGATTATTCAATGGACACCAAACGCAACTTGCGCTTGTTTGGCGTCATCTGGAAGAATGGGTACTACTATCAGCCAGACAGCCACAGGCCACGGACTATTATTCCGCCGATTTTCTCAGTGGTAGTAAAGGGACAGACCGACGCTCGTGCGAACTGTGCGTGGAAGGTCTCCAAATACTTTGGGGTTTAGGCGGACGACAGTATCTTCACACGCGACCTGCTGGCCCGTTTTCAAAACGAGCGGTGTTGCTGACGTGCGGTGTTGATGTCGATCCTTAGATGACTTATACTTTAATCTTTATAATATAAATAAGACAAGTATTATCACGTAAAAAAAAAGATGACCTGTGATTAAATATGCTGGGTACAACATATACTGCCTGATCCCGCAAAATCCCGCACGTATCTTACACTGCACTCGTGGCATAGTTGAGAGTCTGGACCTCCATCATGTGCGTGTCCGACAAACCCCACTTAAAACCTCTCCCGCACGACCGCTTCAACCGTTCTTTTGATAAGAGGCGCCGTGTTCGTGCCAGCTCAAAGCGGACGTGACCGCTTCAACCGTTCTTTCGAAAAGAGGCGTTGCGTTCATGCCAGTTCCGAGCGGACACGACCGCTCTGCAGCATGCCGGACTTTGAAGGGGCACGCCAGGTGAGAGCGCCGCTCGGAACGCGTCCACTCACTCGCTATTCGTGCCACTTTCAGTGTTGACTCAGAGTGACACGTCTCGACTGGGCGACGGGATGGCTTCCCGTTCTTCTGCCTATCTGACATTGAAAAACCCACCGCCCGCGCCCGCATTCGAACCATCGCTTGGCCTGAACGGCGCCCACTAGATAAACAAGGCCCCACACAGCGCAAAACGCATCACCTTCGCTTTTCTTTCCTTCCCGTCCACGACCGCCGACGCACCTCTGCTTCCCTTCCTCCCCCTTCCATGAAACCCACCGACACAATGACGGCGACTAGCAGCGCGCTGTGGACGCGGCTATCATCGACGCTGAAGCACGAGATAGCGGCGCTTGCAAACGACTGGCAGGCCTGATGTGCGCGACACATAGAGGTCAAATTGCTTCCAAGTTTGCTGGAGAAGAGCTTGCAGGACGACGAACGGACGATGGAGGAGACATTTGACGATGAGCCTGCACCCGTGCCAGTTGTCGGCATCACCATGGTGCAGGCGCAATACGAGGCCATCATGGCGGAGAAGGAGCAGCACGAGCAGCCTGCGCCGCCGTTCTCCGTGTTTCGGATACCGCAAGAGGAGCTGCGGTACAACCCGCAGATCCTCGAGCAACACCGGCTCACGGAGGGACAAATCACTAGCAAGCACGCGAATGAGGACGTCGTCACGGCCATGGTCGCGGAGAACCCAACCTTCTTGAATGAGCAGCGAGCATTGTATCAGTCCATGCGCATCGCCCGCGACATCCGCCACAAGCAATGGCTGTTGCGCGTCTTACGGGCAAAGAATAGGACATGGAGCACGGACACCTCCACGGCGGGTGAAGATTTAGACTAGGTTAAAATGATCTCATGTCTACTTTTGGTCAATGAAATATGTCGAAAATGTCATGAATTTTTTTTCGCGAATACGCACGGAGGCGTATCATTCTATTGATAGGTAGGGAAAAGATTACAAAGAGTTAGGGCACCGGTTTGCCATACACAAGAGGTGACAATGAGGAGCCCCATGAGCCCGAGAGGGGGACTCAGCCCCAAGTTATAAGGATCACGTTACAGGAAGAATCTTGTCTAAACCCTTGGCTCCAGCACTATCCCATCATCTTGCATCGACCTTGATCACATCAAGCAGGTCAGCGGTCGAAGGTCGGGCGCCAGCGAAGATGATATCGTTCCTGTGCTTCCAGATGGCCCAGGCAGTGATGATGGCGAGCGAGGCGAAGCCCTTGCGAAAGTGGGACGGGGCGGTGAGGGTGTTGCTATACCACCAGTCGAAGAACTCCGTCGCGCCGTCTGGTGGCATGATTGGCAGTCGACACTAAGAGAGGATTTCATGCCAAGTGATCCACGAGAAGACGCGACCAGTCAGGATGTGCTGCAGCATTTCGTCGTCCTGAGAGCAAAGACTACACGCGAGGGAGTGTTGCAGCCCACGGCGAGCCAACCGATCAGCTGTCCAGCAACGGTTCTGCGAAGCGAGCCAAAGGAAGAACTTCACGTTTAGGGGCGCCCACCTGCGCCAGATAAGCCGCTAGAACGGTACGGTGATGGATCCATAGAATAGTGCAGAGTAGCATGAGCTGGCGGTGTATGAGCCCTTGGAGTTCTAGCGCCAGGTCAAGGTGTCCGGAGCGGTCGATAGCGATACAAGCTGAAGACGACGCCATAGGTCGACGTACTCAACCGTAGCGATCCGTGTGAGGGCGCCGGAGATGTTAGAGAACCAGTTGCGCTCGGATAGGGCATCATGGATGAGGCGCGTAAGGCGGCGACCTCGCTTGACCATGGCGGCGATCGACGGGGCAATCTCGGTGATAGAGCGCCCATCAAGCGAGTGGTCGAGCCAGAACTGACAGGTTCTCCCATCGCCGAGCGCCCAAACCGTGGAGGCTCGGAATAGCTGCAGCACCTCGGGGTCATGCAACAGTGGAACATGCCGCCAGGGCCGGTCAGGGTCATTGGCCTGAAGCCACATCCATCGGGTGCGCAGCGCAATGCCAGCCCGGCGCAGGTCGCGCACACCCAGGCCGTCGTGCTCCAGAGGGCGGCAAACTTTGGCCCAACCAACGAGGCAACACCCAGCGCGTGCGTCCTTGCATCCCTGCCAGAGGAAATCACGGATGATGCGCGTGACTTTCCTCAGGATCGGTGCCGAGAGGGCCATAACCATCAGAATGTGAGTAGGCATGGCGACGAGCATGTGGCGAACCAGGGCCAGCCGCTCGCCACAGTTCAGCAAGGTGGCTTCCCAAGTAGCAATCTTGAGGAGCAACTTGTCGACAAGGGGCATGAGGTCATTAGTCGAGGCTTTCCTCACTAAGAGTGGCAGCCCTAGATATTTGATGGGGAAAGGCGCGACTGGGCATGAGAGAGCGACGGTGATGCCGGCTGTGAGGTCGTCGGAGCAGCGGATTGGCGTCGCGGAGCACTTGGTGAAGTTGGTATGAAGGCCCGAGGCCTTGCCAAAGGTATCTAGGAGCTCACGAATAATGCTCAGCTCAGAGGGGTCTGGGTGGTAGAACACGACCACGTCGTCGGCGAAGAGGGAGACGCTCGAAGCAGCATGCCTAGCGGTTAGCTTGCGGAGGATGCCACATCGGATAGCGTGCTGGAGCAATGAGTTTAGCGTGTCGATGACGATTGTGAAGAGCATTGGGGACACCGGATCACCCTGCCATAGTCCTTTCTCATGTTGGATGGGGCCCGGGTTGCCATTGAGAAGGACACGCATAGACGCAGTGGAGAGCAGCATGCAGATCCAGGCGCACCATTGGCACCCGAAGCCAAGGTGTGTCAGCGTCTCGAGGAGGAACGACCAAGAAACGGTGTCGAACGCCCGGGCGATGTCAAGTTTGAGGAGGACTCGGGGTGTCTTGAGGTTGTGCAGAAGCCTGGCAGTTTGCTGAACAAGCATATAGTTATCGTGGACGCCACGCCCGGCGATGAACGCACTCTGTTTAGTGGAGACGATGGCAGGCATCCGCGGGGCAAGACAGAGCGAAAGGACTTTAGCGAACAGCTTCGCAATGAGGTGGATCAAGCTTATGGGGCGGTAATCCGAGAGGGTTGCAGCGTCGACCTTCTTGGGGATGAGCGTAATGAGCGCTTGGTTGAGCTTCTGAAAACCACACCGTTAGTAGAGTAGATCTTGTCGAAGGCCGCGCAGATGTCGCCCTTGATGGTGCCCGAGCATGCACAAAGGAATTCCGCTGTGAACCCGTCTGGACCGGGTGCTTTGCCGAGAGGTAACAGCTTCATAGCGCGCCAAATGTCATCCTCGGTGAAGGGGCGGTCAAGCTCAGCCGGATCAAAGTGGCGAGGGTCCATCTCATTCAGACACAGGCTGAACTCGCGTGTCTCAGCACGGCCAATGATGTTGGAGAAGTGCGCAAAGGCAGCGCGCGCCATGGCAACATCCTCCGAGATAATCGAGTCTCCCACACGAAGGCTGGCAATGTGGTTCTTCTTGCTTCGATGAGCCGCGTGGATTTTGAAGAAGGCAACATTGGTGTCTCCTTCCTTGAGCCAGCAGAAGCGGGCGCGCTCACGAGCAATGGAGCATTCAAGCGAGGCGAGCCCCAGGTATGTATGGTTAAGCTCGCGTCGTAACCAAGCCTCAGGGGGAGACAAGGGGCGGGTGTCCTGCGCCGTGTAAAGATGCAGTATGATCTCGCGCGCGACTATGAGTTGGGTGGAGATGTGTCCCAGGGTGTGCGCGCTCCAGCCTTGGAGACGACGGCCGGTGGCCTTGAGCCTGAAGTAGAGCATGCGGAAGGGGTCGGGATCCGCAGTTGCAGAATTCCAAGCCTTGGCAACGATCTGCTGGAAGCCATCTAGCTTCGTCTAGAACCTCTCGAAGTGGAATCACCGCTTGACAGGGGTGAGGGGAGAGCATTCCATGAAAAGAGGGTAGTGGTCCGAGACAGTGGAGGCCATGCACCGAAGCGAACACTAGGGGAAGAGAGCGTCCCAGGAGGTAGTGCATAAAACTCGGTCGTTTTTAACTAGGGTGGGGTTCATTTGCTCATTAGACCACGTGTAACGTCGATCGTGGAGGTAAATGTCACGAAGCGCCAGGTCGGAGATAAAAGCGGCGAAAGCGGTTCATCATTCGGTGGTTAATCCGATCATTGCTCTTGTCGGCCACGGAGGAAATCATGTTCAAATCACCTCCTAGAACCCAGGGTCCGGCGATTGTGGAGTGGAAGTCTTGCAGCTCAGCGAGGAAAGCTAACTTGTCAGCATCGGATTGCGGTTCATACACACCTGTGATCCACCAAGGTGGGCCCCCAGAAGCGTCCATCACCATGGCAGAGACATGATATAAGCCGATGGATCGGTAAGCCAGGGATACACGATCAGTGCGCTAGGCTAGGAGGATGCCACCGCGCGTCTCATCGGCAGGAAGGCAGTAAAAGTCCCGGAACTCAGCGCCCAAGGTTTGAGCAACCAAGTCAGTAGAGATAGCGGAAAGTTTGGTTTCTTGAAGACACACAATGGATGGTGCAGCGGCAGTGATCATGCTACGGACATCAGAACGCTTGGCCCGGCTGTTAAGGCCGCGTACATTCCAGAAAATAAACTTATGATTGTGTGACATGGGAAAGGGTGGGGGTGCAGGTACATGGCATGGCCGGATCATATCTCAACAAGGCGAGGTGCTGACGGTGCAAGGCCTGCAAGCATCTCGGGCGGGACCCGCCACCCATAGAAGTCTGCAAAATCTTGCACAACGTCGGCCGCCAGTGGCTCTTCGAAGAGCTTGGTGTATTGCTCCAAGATTGCGCTAGAGGCAGGCTCATCTTCCTTGAGTAAACCGATCCTGATGAGAAGGACGCGTTTGGCTTTATTCTCTGAGTCAGGCCCTCGGTCCGTGCCAGCGATGCGACCGCTCCGGCGAGGAGTAAAGTTGGGAGGGACCGCACCACGCTTGTGCCTTGCAGGGGGGAAAACCGGGTCCAAGTTAGCGCGGATAGAAGCCATGAAGCCGTTGGCGTCGATGGCACTGGGGGCGGGAGGCAGGGGGCCGCACATGCCCTGCATGGCCTCGGGGCGTGACACGTCCACCACCATGGGATTGCATGGGCCAGTGAGCGGTGCATGCACAGTCTGGGCGGGTGGGGGACAGAGCCCAGGAGCAAAGATCGTCGCAGGATCAGGAGCAGGCACTGATGACCCACAAGTATAGGGGATCTATCGTGGTCCTTTCTATAAGTAAGAGTGTCGAACCCAACGAGGAGCAGAAGGAAATGATAAGCGGTTTTCAGCAAGGTATTCTCTGCAAGCACTGAAATTATCGGTAACAGGTAGTTTTGTGATAAGGTAATTGGTAACGAGTAACAAGTAATAAAAGTAAATAAGGTGCAGCAAGATGGCCCAATCCTTTTTGTAGCAAAGGACAAGCCTGGACAAACTCTTATATGATGTAAAGCGCTCCCGAGGACACATGGGAATTATCGTCAAGCTAGTTTTCATCGATCATATGATTCGCGTTCGGTACTTTGATAATCTGATATGTGGGTGGACCGGTGCTTGGGTACTGTCCTTACTTGGACAAGCATCCCACTTATGATTAACCCCTATTGCAAGCATCCGCAACTACAACAGAAGTATTAAGGTAAACCTAACCATAGCATGAAACATATGGATCCAAATCAGCCCCTTACGAAGCAACGCATAAACTAGGGTTTAAGCTTCTGTCACTCTAGCAACCCATCATCTACTTATTACTTCCCAATGCCTCCCTCTAGGCCCAAACAATGGTGAAGTGTCATGTCGTCGATGTTCACATGACACCACTAGAGGGATGACAACATACATCTCATCAAAACATCGAACGAATACCAAATTCACAGGACTACTAATAGCAAGACTTCTCCCATGTCCTCAGGAACAAACGTAACTACTCACAAAGCATATTCATGTTCATAATCAGAGGGGTATTAATATGCATAATGGATCTGAACATATGATCTTCCACCAAGTAAACCAACTAGCATCAACTACAAGGAGTAATCAACACTACTAGCAACCCACATGTACCAATCTGAGGTTTGGATACAAAGATTGGATACAAGAGATGAACTAGGGTTTGAGATGAGATGGTGTTGGTGAATATGTTGATGGAGATTGACCCCTTCCCGATGAGAGGATCGTTGGTGATGACGATAGTGATGATTTCCCCCTCCCGGAGGGAAGTTTCCCCAGCAGAACAACTCCGCCAGAGCCCTAGATTGGTTCCGCCAAGGTTTCGCCTTGTGGTGGCGGAGTCTCGTCCCGAAAGCTTGCTTATGATTTTCTCCTCAAGGAAAGACTCCATATAGCAGAAGATGGGCATCGGAGGGTGTTACGTCTCCAACCTATCTATAATTTTTTATTGTTCCATGCTATATTATATTCTGTTTTGGACATTATTGGGCTTTATTATACACTTTTATATTATTTTTGGGACTAACCTATTGACCGGAGGCCCAGCCCAGAATTGCTGTTTTTTGCCTATTTCAGAGTTTCGCAGAAAAAGAGATATCAAATGAAGTCCAAACGGAATGAAACCTTCGAGAACGTGATTTTTGGAACGAACGTGATCCAGAGGACTCGGACCCTATGTCAAGAAAGCAACTAGGAAGGCACGAGGTAGGGGGCGCGCCTACCCCCCCCCCCCCAGGCGCACCCTCCACCCTCATGGGGCCCACGTTGCTCCACCGACGTACTTCTTCCTCCTATATATACCTACGTACCCCCAAACTACCAGATACAGAGCCAAAACCCTAATTCCACCGCCGCAACCTTCTGTACCCGTGAGATCCCATCTTGCGGCCTTTTCCGGAGCTCCGCCGGAGGGGGCATCGATCACGGAGGGCTTCTACATCAACACCATAGCCTCTCCGATGATGTGTGAGTACTTTACCTCAGACCTTCGGGTCCATAGTTATTAGCTAGATGGCTTCTTCTCTCTTTTTAGATCTCAATACAATGTTCTCCCCCTCTCTTGTGGAGATCTATTCGATGTAATCTTCTTTTGCGGTGTGTTTGTTGAGATCGATGAATTGTGGGTTTATGATCAAGTTTATCTATGAACAATATTTGAATTTTCTCTGAATTCTTTTATGTATGATTGGTAATCTTTGCAAGTCTCTTTGAATTATCAGTTTGGTTTGGCCTACTAGATTGATCTTTCTTGCAATGGGAGAAGTGCTTAGCTTTGGGTTCAATCTTGCGGTGTCCTTTCCCAGTGATAGTAGGGGCAGCAAGGCACGTATTGTATTGTTGCCATCGAGGATAACAAGATGGGGTTTATATCATATTGCATGAGTTTATCCCTCTACATCATGTCATCTTGCTTAAAGCGTTACTCTGTTCTTTTGAACTTAATACTCTAGATACATGTTGGATAGCGGTCGATGTGTGGAGTAATAGTAGTAGATGCAGGCAGGAGTCGGTCTACTTGTCTCGGACGTGATGCCTATATACATGATCATACCTAGATATTCTCATAACTATGCTCAATTCTGTCAATTGCTCAACAGTAATTTGTTCACCCACTGTAATACTTGTGCTCTCAAGAGAAGCCACTAGTGAAACCCATGGCTCCCGGGTCTATTTTCTATCATACTAATCTTCCATCAACAAGCTATTTCTTGCATCGTTTTTATCTTTCTTTATTTAATTTGCATCTTTATCATAAAAATACCAAAAATATTATCTTATCATATCTATTAGATCTCACTTTCGTAAGTGACCGTGAAGGGATTGACAACCCCTTTATTGCATTGGTTGCGGGGATTTTATTTGTTTGTGTAGGTGCAAGGGACTCGTGTGTGGCCTCCTACTGGATTGATACCTTGGTTCTCAAAAACTAAGGGAAATACTTACGCTACTTTGCTGCATAACCCTTTCCTCTTCAAGGGAAAACCAACGCAGTGCTCAAGAGGTAGCAAGAAGGATTTCTGGCGCCGTTGCCGGGGAGCAAGGTTGTCAGAATCGCGATTCTATTGTACGATTCTACGACTTTACGATCCAAACTAACCCCTCCGATTCTACGACTTTAGTCTCTAGAATCTACGCTTCTACGATCCTGGTAGTGAAGATTCTACGATTTGCGATCCTACCATCGGAGCTCCGATTCGATTCAGAATCACGATTCTGACAACCTTGCCGGGGAGTCTACGCAAAAGTCAACATAACAAGTACCCATCACAAACCCTTATCTCCCGCATTACATTATTTGACATTTGCCTCTCATTTTCCTCTCCCCCACTTCACCCTTGCCGTTTTATTTGCCCTCTCTCTCCGTCCTCCTTCTCTTTCCCTATTTGCCTATTTTTGCCCGTTTCTTGTTTGCTTGTGTGTTGGATTGCTTGCTTGTCACGATGGCTCTACCTAGATTTGGTGATCTTCACCTTAAAAGGTTAGAAGAGATCGAAAGCAACGTCCGGAGTTTTATGGTCTTACAATTTGAGCATAATAATTTTTTTAGAAACGAGTTTAAGGAACAAAAAAGCTTTATGGGTTATATGAACAAAGAGCTTGATGATATGTCTAAAGAATTTGATGGTTTGAAATCTCAGATTGCTCATCTTGAGAAGTTAATAGCTGAAGTTTCGAATAAGCAGGCCACCTTAGTTAATAAGATGGCCGCTAAGCCAGATTTTTTTTGGGAAAATAAAGATGAAGATCTAAAAGTTATTGATGTGTCCCCTATTAAATCTTTGTTTTGCAATATGAATCTTGATAATGATGGGACTGAATATGATCCACCTTTACCTAGAAGGCGTTCCAAAAATTCGGAGTCTTTAGATCTTGATGCTAAAATTGTTAAAAGTGGGATTGAAGAGGTCAAAACTTTAAATATCAATGAACCCACTATTTTGGATTTAAAGGAATTTAATTATGATAATTTCTCTTTGATGGATTGTATTTCCTTGTTACAATCCGTGCTAAATTCTCCACATGCCTATAGTCAAAATAAAGCTTTTACTAAACATTTCATTGATGCTTTGATGCAATCTTATGAAGAAAAACTTGAGTTGAAAGTTTATATCCCTAGAAAACTTTATAATAAGTGGGAACCTACTATTAAAATTAAAATTAAAGATCATGAATGCTATGCTTTGTGTGATTTGGGTGCTAGTGTTTCCACGATTCCAAAGACTTTGTGTAATTTGCTAGGTTTCCGTGACTTTGATGATAGCTCTTTAAACTTGCACCTTGCGAATTCCACTATTAAGAAACCTATGGGAAGAATTAGTGATGTTTTTATTGTTGAAAATAGGAATTATTTGCCCATATATTTTATTGTTCATGACATAGATTGCAATCCTTCATGTCCTATTATTCTTGGTAGACCTTTCCTTAGAACGATTGGTGCAATTATTGATATGAAAGAAGGGAATATTAGATTCCATTTTCCGTTAAGGAAAGGTATGGAACACTTCCCTAGAAAGAAAATTAAATTACCATATGAATCTATTATGAGAGCCACTTATGGATTGCCTACCAAATATGACAATACCTAGATCTATCTTCGCTTTTATGCCTAGCTAGGGGCGTTAAACGATAGCGCTTGTTGGGAGGCAACCCAATTTTATTTTTATTCCTTACTTTTTTCTCTTGTTTAGTAATAAATAATTTATCTATCCTCTGTTTTGGTTGTGTTTTTTGTGTTTAATTAGTGTTTGTGCCAAGTAGAACCATTGGGAAGACTTGGGGAAAGTATTTTTGATCTTGCTGTAAAAAACAGAAACTTTAGCGCTCACGAGAATTGCTGCCATTTTTATTTGGAAAGTGATATTTAGTTAATTCTTTTTGAAGATGATTAACAGATAAATTCCTCATGTCCAGAAATTTATTTTAGAATTTTGGGGTTCAAGGAGTTTGCGTTAGCTACAGATTACTACAGACTGTTCTGTTTTTGACAGATTCTGTTTTTCGCGTGTTGTTTGCTTATTTTGATGAATCTATGGCTAGTAAAATAGTTTATAAACCATAGATAAGTTGGAATACAGTAGGTTTAACACCAATATAAATAAATAATGAGTTCATTACAGTACCTTGAAGTGGTGTTTTGTTTTCTTTCGCTAACAGAGCTCACGAGATTTTCTATTTTGAGTTTTGTGTTGTGAAGTTTTCAAGTTTTGGGTAAAAGATTCGATGGATTATGGAACAAGGAGTGGCAAGAGCCTAATCTTGGGGATTCCCATGGCACCCCAAGATAATCTAAGGACACCTAAAAGCCAAAGCTTGGGGATGCCCCGGAAGGCATCCCCTCTTTCGTCTACTTTCATCGGTAACTTTACTTGGAGCTATATTTTTATTCACCACATGATATGTGTTTTGCTTGGAGCGTCTTGTATTATTTTAGTCTTTATTTGTTAGTTTGACACAATCATATTTGCTGGACACACCTTTTGAGAGAAACACATATGATTTGAACATTATTAAAATACTCTATGTGCTTCACTTATATCTTTTGAGTTATATAGTTTTTGCTCTAGTACTTCACTTATATCTTTTAGAGCACGGTGGTGGATTTGTTTTATAGAAACTATTATTATCTCATGCTTCACTTATATTATTTTGAGAGTCTTAAGAAGCATGGTAACTTACTTAAACTAGGAAATTAATCCTAATATGCTAGGCATTCAATATTAGTAAAAAAATTCTTATGAGTGTGCTGAATACTAAGAGAAGTTTGATACTTGATAATTGTTTTGAGATATGGAGATGGTGATATTAGAGTCATGCTAGTTGAGTAGTTGCGACTTTGAGAAATACTTGTGTTGAAGTTTGTAATTCCCGTAGCATGCACGTATGGTGAACCGTTATGTGAAGAAGTTGGAGCATGATTTATTTATTGATTGTCTTCCTTATGAGTGGCGGTCGGGGACGAGCGATGGTCTTTTCCTACCAATCTATCCCCCTAGGAGCATGCGTGTAGTACTTTGTTTTGATAACTAATAGATTTTTGCAATAAGTATGTGAGTTCTTTATGACTAATGTTGAGTCCATAGATTATGCGCACTCTCACCCTTCCACCATTGCTAGCCTCTCTAGTACCGCGCAACTTTCGCCGGTACCATAAACCCACCATATACCTTCCTCAAAACAGCCACCATACCTACCTATTATGGCATTTCCATAGCCATTCCGAGATATATTGCCATGCAACTTTCCACCGTTCCGTTTACTATGACACGCTCCATCATTGTCATATTGCTTTGCATGATCATGTAGTTGACATTGTATTTGTGGCAAAGCCACCGTTCATAATTCTTTCATACATGTCACTCATGCATCATTGCTATCCCGGTATACCGCCGGAGGCATTCATATAGAGTCATACTTTGTTCTAGTATCGAGTTGTAATCATTGAGTTGTAAATAAATAGAAGTGTGATGATCATCATTCATAGAGTATTGTCCCTAAAAAAAGAGAGAGAAATGCCAAATAAAAAAAGGCCCAAAAAAAGAAAATAAAAAGGGACAATACTACTATCCTTTTTCCACACTTGTGCTTCAAAGTAGCACCATGATCTTCATGATAGAGAGTCTCCTATGATATCACTTTCATATACTAGTGGGAATTTTTCATTATAGAACTTGGCTTGTATATTCCAATGATGGGTTTCCTTAAAATGCCCTAGGTCTTCGTGAGAAAGCGAGTTGGATGCACACCCACTTAGTTCCTTTTGTTGAGCTTTCATATACTTATAGCTCTAGTGCATCCGTTGCATGGCAATCCCTACTCACTCACAGTAATATCAATTAATGGGCATCTCCATAGCCCGTTGATACGCCTAGTTGATGTGAGACTATCTTCTCCCTTTTTGTCTTCTCCACAACCACCATTCTATTCCACATATAGTGCTATTTCCATGGCTCACGCTCATGTATTGCGTGAAGATTGAAAAAGTTTGAGAACACCAAAAGTATGAAACAATTGCTTGGCTTGTCATCGGGGTTGTGCATGATTTAAATATTTTCTGTGGTGAAGATGGAGCATAGCCAGACTATATGATTTTGTAGGGATAACTTTCTTTGGCCATGTTATTTTGAGAAGACATAATTGCTTAGTTAGTATGCTTGAAGTATTATTATTTCTATGTCAATATTGAACTTTTGTCTTGAATCTTTCGGATCTAAATATTCATACCACAATTAAGAGAATTACATTGAAATTATGCCAAGTAGCATTCCACATCAAAAATTCTGTTTTTATCATTTACCTACTCGAGGACGAGCAGGAATTAAGCTTGGGGATGCTTGATACGTCTCCAACGTATCTATAATTTTTTATTGTTCCATGCTATATTATATCTTGTTTTGGACATTATTGGGCTCTATTATACACTTTTATATTATTTTTGGGACTAACCTATTAACCGGAGGCACAACCCAGAATTGTTGTTTTTTGCCTATTTCAGAGTTTCGCAGAAAAAGAATATCAAACGAAGTCCAAACGGAATGAAACCTTCGGAAACGTGATTTTTGGAACGAACGTGATCCAGAGGACTTGGACCCTATGTCAAGAAAGCAACTAGGAAGGCACGAGGTAGGGGGAGCCTACCCCCCCAGGCGCGCCCTCCACCCTCGTGGGGCCCATGTTGCTCCACCGATGTACTTCTTCCTCCTATATATACCTACGTACCCCCAAACTACTAGATACGGAGCCAAAACCCTAATTCCACTGTCGCAACCTTCTGTACCCGTGAGATCCCATCTTGGGGCCTTTTCCGGAGCTCCGCCGGAGGGGGCATCGATCACGGAGGGATTCTATATCAACACCATAGCCTCTCCGATGATGTGTGAGTAGTTTACCTCAGACCTTCGGGTCCATAGTTATTAGCTAGATGGCTTCTTCTCTCTTTTTGGATCTCAATACAATGTTCTCCCCCTCTCTTGTGGAGATCTATTCGATGTAATCTTCTTTTGCGGTTGTTGAGATCGATGAATTGTGGGTTTATGATCAAGTTTATCTATGAACAATATTTGAATCTTCTCTGAATTCTTTTATGTATGATTGGTTATCTTTGCAAGTCTCTTCAAATTATCAGTTTGGTTTGGCCTACTAGATTGATCTTTCTTGCAATGGGAGAAGTGCTTAGCTTTGGGTTCAATCTTGCGGTGTCCTTTCCCAGTGACGGTAGGGGCAGCAAGGCACGTATTGTATTGTTGCCATCGAGGATAACAAGATGGGATTTATATCATACTGCATGAGTTTATCCCTCTACATCATGTCATCTTGCTTAAAGCGTTACTCTGTTCTTTTGAACTTAATACTCTAGATGCATGTTGGATAGCGGTCGATGTGTGGAGTAATAGTAGTAGATGCAGGCAGGAGTCGGTCTACTTGTCTCGGACGTGATGCCTATATACATGATCGTACCTAGATATTCTCATAGCTATGCTCAATTCTGTCAATTGCTCAACAGTAATTTGTTCACCCACCGTAATACTTATGCTCTCGAGAGAAGCCACTAGTGAAACCTATGGCCCCCGGGTCTAGTTTCTATCATACTAATCTTCCATCATCAAGCTATTTCTTGCATCGTTTTTATTTTGCTTTATTTACTTTGCATCTTTATCATAAAAATACCAAAAAAATTATCTTATCATATCTATTAGATCTCACTTTCGTAAGTGACCGTGAAGGGATTGACAACCCCTTTATTGCGTTGGTTGCGAAGATTTTATTTGTTTATGTAGGTGCGAGGGACTCGTGGGTGGCCTCCTACTGGATTGATACCTTGGTTCTCAAAAACTGAGGGAAATACTTACGCTACTTTGCTGCATCACCCTTTCCAATTCAAGGGAAAACCAACACAGTGCTCAAGAGGTAGTAGAGGGCCACTAGGGGGGCCACGAGGCAGGGGGCGCGCCCAGGGGGGTAGGGCACGCCCCCCACCCTCGTGGCCGGGGTGTGGCCCCCCTCTGGAACTTCTTGCGCTCAGTATTTTTTATATATTTTGGAAATAGCTTTCGTGAAGTTTCAGCACTTTTGGAGCTGTGCAGAATAGGTCTCTAATATTTGCTCCTTTTCCAGCCCAGAATCCTAGCTGCTGGCATTCTCCCCCTTTATGTAAACCTTGTAAAATAAGAGAGAATAGGCATAAGTATTGTGACATAGTGTGTAATAACAGCCCATAATGCAATAAATATCGATATAAAAGCATGATGCAAAATGGACGTATCAACTCCCCCAAGCTTATACCTCGCTTGTCCTCAAGTGAAAGCCGAAATCAAAAAATATGTCCACATGTTTAGAGATAGAGGTGTCGATAAAAATAAAATACGGACATGAGGGCATCATGATCATTCTTAGAACAACAGCTTATATAATTATTGTCATATGATCTCTCATGCTAAAGTAACAATTTAATCACAATTTCAAGTATGAATCATAAACTTCATTGAGAACTAGCAAACTCTAATCTCAGTCATTGAGGCAATTGCAATTTATCATAACATAGGAAAGAGTCAATATAAGAGCTTTTCAGCAAGTCCACATACTCAACCATCTTTTAGTCTTTCACAATTGCTAACACTCACGCAATATTTATGGGTATGAAGTTTTAATCGGACACAGAGAAAGATAGGGGCTTATAGTTTTGCCTCCCAACGTTTTACCTCAAGGGTAATGTCAACAATAATAGTTCATGAAGACTCACATCCAATTAGCTATATATATCAGGATCTTTCCAACACATTGTGCTTGCCAAAGGATAAAATGTAAAAAGGAAAGGTGAAGATCACCATGACTCTTATGTAAGGTAGAAGATGAAAGTAAAAGATAGGCCCTTCGCAAAGGGAAGCAGAGGTTGTCATGCGCTTTTATGGTTGGATGCACAAAATCTTAATGCAAAAGAACATCACTTTATATTGCCACTTGTGATATGGACCTTTATTATGTAGTCCGTCGCTTTTATTTCTTCCATATCACAAGATCGCATAAAGCTTATTTTCTCCGCACTAATAAGTCATACATATTTAGAGAGCAATTTTTATTGCTTGCACCGATGACAACTTACTTGAAGGATCTTACTCAATCCATAGGTAGGTATAGTGGACTCTCATGGTAAAACTGGGTTTAGGGATATTTGGAAGCACAAGTAGTATCTCTACTTGGTGCAAAAAAATTGGCTAGCATGAGAGGGAAAGGCAAGCTCAACATGTTGGATGATCCATGACAATATAATTTATCTCAGATGTAAGAAAACATAACCCATTACATTGTCTTCCTTGTCCAACATCAACTCTTAGCATGTCATACTTTAATGAGTGCTCACAATCATAAAAGATGTCCAAGATAGTATATTTATATGAGAACCTCTCTTTCTTTATTACTCCCTATTAATTGCAACGATGACCAAAACTATGTTTGTCAACTCTCAAAAACTTTTATTCATCATACTCTTTATACGTGAGCTCATTACTTTCCATAAGATCCATATGATGTCTTTGTTTCTTTATATTCTCTCTCTTTTTATTTTGTTCCCTCAAGATCATAGCAAAATAATCAATCCCTTGACTCAACAATAATCTTTATTATATAGCTCACGGACTCGATTACATGGAGGGATTATAAAGAAAAACTCACAACTAGATCATACTAAAACTTTATTCTACTAGCTCAATATATTACCAAAAGGATCGAACTAAGAAAAACGGTAAAGATAAAAGTGATGGTGATACGATACTGAAGCACTCCCCCAAGCTTGGCAGTTGCCAAGGGGAGTGCACATACCAGATACTCAGTTCTTCTTTGTTGGTGAAGAACGTGATGGTTTTGTTGATGGCGTAGGCTTCTTCCTTAATTTGTGCTTGAGGGCAGAATTTTGGTCCCTTAGGTCATCGATCTCCTACTCCAGGCTCAGTATCTTTTTGCATAATTCCTGCTTGTTTTCCAACAAGAGGCGAAAAGGGATAAACTCGATCTTAGGTTTCTTTACTCTATCCCGAAGGCTTGACCTTTTGAACTCCAGATGCATGTCCCCAGGTTGAGGTAGTGGGACTTCATCTTCTTCTGAGCTCGTCTCCTCCTTCCCCTTGGGTTCACAGTCCTCTTCTTCTTTCATAGTCCAACCACAATGCTCCACATCCCCATAGACCTTAGGATATGCAAGGTAATCAGCCACATAGCTTTCTTCTTCCGAATCCTGGGACGACATGTTGCTGTAATCTGCTGTAGGGCAGCTCGAAACAAAGACAGGAGATATTTGCGCGATACGGTGGTCAAAACCTTCGGGAGATTATATAATGAATTTTTACCGACCAAAAGAAGTATCATGCAAGAAAACGGAGTCCGGAGAGCGCACGAGGTGCCCACGAGGCAGGGGGTGCGCCCAGATGGGTAGGGCGCGCCTCCCACCCTCGTGTCCTTTCCGGTCCGCTTCTTATTTTCCTATTTTTCTAAATATTCCAAAACGAAGAAATATTGCCATTAGAACTGTTTTGGAGTTGGTTTACTTACCGTACCACGTACCTATTACTTTTAGGAGTCTGAAACATTCCGGAAAGTGTCCCTTATGTATTCCTCCGGGGTTACGGTTTCAATAATATTAGTTTCAACATTTATAGGATTACCTGAGATATAATGTTTAATTCTTTGACCGTTCGCCACCCTCGGATTTGTGCCTTCGAAGTTGTTGATTTTTATGGCACCGGAACGATAGACCTCCTCAATAACGTAAGGACCTTCCCATTTAGAGAGAAGTTTGCCTGCAAAAAATCTTAAACGAGAGTTGTATAGCAATACATAATCACCTACGTTGAACTCACGCTTTTGTATCCTTTTATCATGCCATATTTTAACTTTTTCTTTAAACAGCTTGGCATTTTCATAAGTTTGGGTTCTCCATTCATCAAGTGAGCTAATGTCAAATAACCTCTTCTCACCGGCAAGTTTGAAATCATAATTGATCTCTTTAATGGTCCAATATGCCTTATGTTCTAGCTCAAGAGGGAAGTGACATGCTTTACCATAAACCATTTTATACGGAGACATGCCCATAGGATTTTTATCTGCAGTTCTATAGGCCCATAATACATCATCAAGTTTCTTGGACCAATTCTTTCTAGATCTATTAACAGTCTTTTGCAAAATTAATTTGAGCTCTCTGTTACTCATTTCTACTTGACCACTAGACCGTGGGTGATATGGAGATGTAATTCTATGATTAACGTCATACTTAGCAAGCATTTTACGAAAGGCACCATGAATAAAATGTGAACCACCATCAGTCATTAAATATCTAGGGACTCCAAACCTCGGGAAAATAACTTCTTTAAGCATCTTAATAGAGGTGTTATGATCAGCACTACTAGTTGGAATAGCTTCTACCCACTTAGTAACATAATCAACAACAACTAAGATATGTGTATATGATGTCTACTACACAACCTTCTTCTTGTAGACGTTGTTGGGCCTCCAAGTGCAGAGGTTTGTAGGACAGTAGCAAATTTCCCTCAAGTGGATGACCTAAGGTTTATCAATCCGTGGGAGGCATAGGATGAAGATGGTCTCTCTCAAGCAACCCTGCAACCAAATAACAAAGAGTCTCTTGTGTCCCCAACACACCCAATACAATGGTAAATTGTATAGGTGCACTAGTTCGGCGAAGAGATGGTGATACAAGTGGTATATGGATGGTAGATAAAGGTTTTTGTAATATGAAAATATAAAAACAGCAAGGTAACTAATGATAAAAGTGAGCACAAATGGTATTGCAATGCGTTGAAACAAGGCCTAGGGTTCACACTTTCGGTGGCTAAGGAGGCTTCTGGCGGCAGAACTCCCGATCTATTGTGCTCTCTGAAGTTTTTAGGGTATATGGGTATCTATGGGAGGAAGAAGTACGTCGGTGGACCTCCGGGCTGTCCACGAGGCAGGGGGCGCGCCCCCCACCCTCATGGGCAGCCCGGGGCTCTCCTGGTCCAACTCCGATACCCCGTGGGCTTCTTCTGGTCCAAAACTAAGTTCCGTGAAGTTTCAGGTCAATTGGACTCCGTTTGATTTTCCTTTTCTGCGATACTCTAAAACAAGGAAAAAACAGAAACTGGCACTGGGCTCTAGGTTAATAGGTTAGTCCCAAAAATCATATAAAATAGCATATAAATGCATATAAAACATCCAAGGTTGATAATATAATAGCATGGAACAATCAAAAATTATAGATACGTTGGAGACGTATCAGCATCCCAAGCTTAATTCCTGCTCGTCCTCGAGTAGTTAAATGATAAAAACAGAATTTTTGATGTGGAATGCTACCTAACATATTTATCCATATAATTCTCTTTATTGTGGCAAGAATATTCAGATCCATAAGATTCAAGACAAAAGTTTAATATTGACGTAAAAATAATAATACTTCAAGAATACTAACTAAGCAATCATGTCTTCTCAAAATAACATGGCCAAAGAAAGTTCATCCCTACAAAATCATATAGTTTAGTCATGCTCCATTTTCGTCACACAAGAATGCTCTCATCATGCACAACCCCGATGACAAGCCAAGCAATTGTTTCATACTTTAGTAATCTCAAACCTATAAACTTTCACGCAATACATGAGCGCGAGCCATGGATATAGCACTATGAGTGGAATAGAATATGATGATGGGGGTTATGTGGAGAAGACAAAAAGGAGAAAGTCTCACATCAACGAGGCTAATCAATGAGCTATGGAGATTCCCATCGATTGATGTTAATGCAAGGAGTAGGGATTGCCATGCAACGGATGCACTAGAGCTATAAATGTATGAAAGCTCAACAAAAGAAACTAAGAATGAGCTATGGAGATTCCCATCGATTGATGTTAATGCAAGGAGTAGGGATTGCCATGCAACGGATGCACTAGAGCTATAAATGTATGAAAGCTCAACAAAAGAAACTAAGAATGAGCTATGGAGATTCCCATCGATTGATGTTAATGCAAGGAGTAGGGATTGCCATGCAACGGATGCACTAGAGCTATAAATGTATGAAAGCTCAACAAAAGAAACTAAGAATGAGCTATGGAGATTCCCATCGATTGATGTTAATGCAAGGAGTAGGGATTGCCATGCAACGGATGCACTAGAGCTATAAATGTATGAAAGCTCAACAAAAGAAACTAAGTGGGTGTGCATCCAACTTGCTTGCTCACGAAGACCTAGGGCACTTGAGGAGGCCCATTGTTGGAATATACAAGCCAAGTTCTATAATGAATAATTCCCACTAGTATATGAAAATGACAAAACAAGAGACTCTCTATCATAAAGATCATGGTGCTACTTTGAAGCACAAGTGTGGAAAAAAGGATAGTAGCATTTTACCTTTTTTATATTTTTTATTTGGCTTTTCCTTTTTTTATTTGGCCTTTCTTTTTATTTGGCCCCCCTTTTTTGGCCTTTCTCTTTTTTGGGGGGACAATGCTCTATGAATGATGATCATCACACTTCTATTTACTTACAACTCAAGAATTACAACTCGATACTTAGAACAAGATATGACTCTATATGAATGCCTCCGGCGGTGTACCCGGATTGCGATGAATCAAGTGTGACATGTATGAAAAATTATGAATGGTGGATTTGCCACAAATATGATGTCAACTACATGATCATTTAAAGCAACATGACAATGATGATGCGTGTCATAATAAACGGAATGGTGGAAAGTTGCATGGCAATATATCTCGGAATGGCTATGGAAATGCCATAATAGGTAGGTATGGTGGCTGTTTTGAGGAAGATATAAGGAGGTTTATGTGTGAAAGAGCGTATCATATCACGGGGTTTGGATGCACCGGCGAAGTTTGCACCAACTCTCAATGTGAGAAAGGGTAATGCCTGGTACCGAAGAGGCTAGTGATGATGGAAGGGTAAGAGTGTGTATAATCCATGGACTCAACATTGTCATAAAGAACTCACATACTTATTGCAAAAATCTACAAGTCATCAAAAACCAAGCATTACGCGCATGCTCCTAGGGGGATAGATTGGTAGGAAAAGACCATCACTCGTCCTCGACCGCCACTCATAAGGAAGACAATCAAATAACACCTCATGTTTCAAATTTGTTACACAACGTTTACCATACGTGCATGCTACGGGACTTGCAAACTTCAACACAAGTATTCCTCAAATTCACAACTACCCAACTAGCACAACTTTGATATCACTATCTCCATATCTCAAAACAATCATCAAGCATCAAACTTCTCTTAGTATTCAAAACACTCATAAGAAAGTTTTTACTAATCTTGAATACCCAGCATATTAGGATTAAGCAAATTACCATGATGTTTAAGACTCTCAAAATAATATAAGTGAAGCATGAGAGTTCATCTATTTCTTCAAAATAAAACCACCATTGTACTCTAAAAGATATAAGTGAAACACTAGAGCAAACGACAAACTACTCCAAAAAGATATGAGTGAAGATCAATGAGTAGTTAAATAATTATGCAACTATGTGAAGACTCTCCCATTTTAAGAATTTCATATATTGGTATTTTATTCAAACAGAAATCAAAGCTAAAGAAAATGACATGACGCTCCAAGCAAAACACATATCATGTGGTGAATAAAAATATAGCTCCAAGTAAAGTTACCGATGAACGAAGACGAAAGAGGGGATGCCTTCCGGGGCATCCCCAAGCTTAGGCTCTTGGTTGTTCTTGAATATTTCCTTGGGTGTGCCTTGGGAATCCCCAAGCTTAGGCTCTTGTCACTCGTTATTCCATAGTCCATCGAATCTTTACCCAAAATTTGAAAACTTCACAACACAAAACTTAACAGAAAACTCGTAAGCTCCGTTAGTATAAGAAAATAAATCACCACATAGGTACTGTTGTGAACTCATTCTAAATTCATATTGGTGTAATATCTACTGTATTCCAACTTATCTATGGTTCATACCCTCCGATACTACTCATAGATTCATCAATATAAGCAAACAACACATAGAAAACAGAATCTGTCAAAAACAGAACAGTCTGTAGTAATATGTATCAAACGTATACTTCTGGAACTCATAAAATTTTCAAATAAATTGTTGGACCTGTGTAATTTGTATATTAATAATCTACAAAAATAATTAACTAAATAGCACTCTCCAATAAAAAATGGCAGCAATTCTTGTGAGCATGATCAACAAGACTTTCCCCAAGTCTTCCCAAAGGTTCTACTTGGCACAAACACTAATTAAAAGCATAAAACCACATCTAAATAGATGCTAGATGAATTATTTATTACTAAACTGGAACAAAAATCAAGGAATAAAAATAAAGTTGGGTTGCCTCCCAACAAGCGCTATCGTTTAACGCCCCTAGCTAGGCATGATGATTTCAAGGATGCTCACATAAAGGACAGGAATTGAAACATAAGAGAGCATCATGAAGAATATGAGTAGCACATTTAAGTCTAACCCACTTCCTATGCATAGGGATTTTGTGAGCAAACAACTTATGGGAACAATAATCAACTAGCATAGGAAGGCGAAACAAGCATAACTTCAAAATCTTAAGCACATAGAGAGGAAACTTGATATTATTGCAATTCCTACAAGCATATATTCCTCCCTCATAATAATTTTCAGTAGCATCATGAATGAATTCAACAATATAACCAGCACATAAAGCATTCTTTTCATGATCTACTTGCATAGAAATTTTATTACTCTCCACATAAGCAAAATTCTTCTCATGAATAATAGTGGGAGCAAACTCAACAAAATAATTATCATGTGAGGCATAATCCAATTGAAAACTAAAATCATGATGACAAGTTTCATGGATATCATTATTCTTTACAGCATACAAGTCATCACAATAATCTTCATAGATAGCAACTTTGTTCTCATAATCAATTGGAACCTCTTCCGGAATAGTGGATTCATCACAAAATAAAGTCATGACCTCTCCAAATCCACTTTCTTCAATATAATAATCATAAATAGGAGGCATGCTTTCACCATAATAAATTTTCTCATCAAAACTTGGGGGACAAAAAATATCATCTTCATCAAACATAGCTTCCCCAAGCTTGTGGCTTTGCATATCATTAGCATCATGGATATTCAAGGAATTCATACTAACAACATTGCAATCATGCTCATCATTCAAATATTTAGTGCCAAACATTCTAATGCATTCTTCTTCTAGCACTTGAGCACAATTTTCCTTTCCATCATACTCACGAAAGATATTAAAAAGATGAAGCGTATGAGGCAAACTCAATTCCATTTTTTTGTAATTTTCTTTTATAAACTAAACTAGTGTTAAAACAAGAAACAAAAAGATTCGATTGCAAGATCTAAAGATATACCTTCAAGCGCTATCCTCCCCGGCAACGGCGCCAGAAAAGAGCTTGATGTCTACTACACAACCTTCTTCTTGTAGACGTTGTTGGGCCTCCAAGTGCAGAGGTTTGTAGGACAATAGTAAATTTCCCTCAAGTGGATGACCTAAGGTTTATCAATCCGTGGGAGGCGTAGGATGAAGATGGTCTCTCTCAAGCAACCCTGCAACCAAATAACAAAGAGTCTCTTGTGTCCCCAACACACCCAATACAATGGTAAATTGTATAGGTGCACTAGTTCGGCAAAGAGATGGTGATACAAGTGGTATATGGATGGTAGATAAAGGTTTTTGTAATCTGAAAATATAAAAACAGCAAGGTAACTAATGATAAAAGTGAGCACAAACGGTATTGCAATGCGTTGAAACAAGGCCTAGGGTTCATACTTTCGCTAGTGCAAGTTCTCTCAACAATAGTAACATAATTGGATCACATAACTATCCCTCAACATGCAACAAAGAGTCACTCCAAAGTCACTAATAGCGGAGAACAAACGAACAGATTATGGTAGGGTACGAAACCACCTCAAAGTTATTCTTTCCAATCAATCTGTTGGGCTATTCCTATAAGTATCACAAACAGTCCTAGAGTTCATACTAGAATAACACCTTAAGACACAAATCAACCAAAACCCTAATGTCACCTAGATACTCCAATGTCACCTCAAGTATCCGTGGGTATGATTATACGATATGCATCACACAATCTCAGATTCATCTATTCAACCAACACATAGAACCTCAAAGAGTGCCCCAAAGTTTCTACCGGAGAATCACGATGAAAACATGTGCCAACCCCTATGCATAGGTTCATGGGCGGAACCCGCAAGTTGATCAACAAAACATACATCAAGTGAATCACGTGATATCCCATTGTCACCACAGATACGCACGACAAGACATACATCAAGTGTTCTCAAATCTTTAAAGACTCAATCCGATAAGATAACTTCAAAGGGGAAACTCGATCCATTACAAGAGAGTAGAGGGGGGAAGAAACATCATAGGATCCAAATATAATAGCAAAGCTCGCGATACATCAAGATCGTATCACCTCAAGAACACGAGAGAGAGAGAGAGAGATCAAACACATATCTACTGGTACATACCCTCAACCCTGAGGGAGAACTACTCCCTCCTCGTCATGGAGAGCACCGGGATGATGAAGATGGCCACCAGAGAGGGATTCCCTCTCCGGCAGGGTGCCGGAACAGGTCTAGATTGGTTTTCGGTGGCTAAGGAGGCTTCTGGCGGTGGAACTCCCGATCTATTGTGCTCTCTGAAGTTTTTAGGGTATATGGGTATATATGGGAGGAAGAAGTGCGTCGATGGGCCTCCGGGCTGTCCATGATGCAGGGGGGCGCGCCCCCCACCCTCGTGGGCAGCCCGGGGCTCTCCTGGTCCAACTCCGATACTCCGTGGGCTTCTTCTGGTTCAAAAATGAGTTCCGTGAAGTTTCAGGTCAATTGGACTCCGTTTGATTTTCCTTTTCTGCGATACTCTAAAACAAGGAAAAACAGAAACTCGCACTGGCTCTAGGTTAATAGGTTAGTCCCAAAAATCATATAAAATAGCATATAAATGCATATAAAACATACAAGGTTGGTAATATAATAGCATGGAACAATCAAAAATTATAGATACGTTGGAGACGTATCAGTATACCCATTAGAGGAAGGAAAATGTCCCATATAATCAAAGCCCCAAATATCAAATGGTTCAATAACAAGTGAATAATTCATAGGCATTTCTTGACGTCTACTAATATTACCAATTCTTTGACATTCATCACAAGACAAGACAAACTTATGGCCATCCTTTAAGAGAGTAGGCCAATAAAAACTGGATTGCAATACCTTATGTGCAATTCTATCTCCAGCATGGTGTCCTCCATAAGCCTCAGAGTGACATTTGCGTAGGATTTGTTCCTGTTCCTACTCAGGTACACAACGTCTAATAACACCATCTACTCCTTCTTTATAAAGATGTGGGTCATCCCAAAAGTAATGTCTCAAGTCATAGAAGAACTTCTTCTTTTGCTGGTATGTGAAACTAGGTGGTATGAATTTAGCAACAATATAATTAACATAATCAGCATACCATGGAGTAGTTCGAGAAGCATTTATGACATTTAATTGTTCATCAGGAAAGCTATCATCAATAGGTAGTGGGTCATCAAGAACATTTTCTAACCTAGACAAGTTGTCTGCAACAGGGTTCTCAGCTCCCTTTCTATCAATAATATGGAAATCAAATTCTTGTAGCAAGAGAACCCATCTAATAAGTCTAGGTTTAGCATCTTTCTTTTTCATAAGGTATTTAATAGCAGCATGATGAGTGTGAATAGTTACTTTAGAATCAATAATATAAGGTTTGAACTTATCAGAAGCAAATACAATGGCTAAGAATTCCTTTTCAGTAGTAGCATAATTTCTCTGGGCATTGTCTAGAGTTTTACTAGCATGTTGAATATCATTTAATTTCTTATCAACTCTTTGCCCTAGAATAGCACCTACAGCATAATCACTAGCATCACACATAATTTCAAAGGGTAAATTCCAATCAGGTGGCTGAACAATAGGTGTAGAAATCAATGCTTTCTTAAGTATTTCAAATGCTTCTACGCAATCATCATCAAAGACAAAAGGAATATCTTTTTGTAATAGATTAGTCAGAGGCTGAGAAATTTTTGAGAAGTCCTTAATGAACCTCCTACAAAAACTGGCGTGACCGAGGAAGCTTCTTAGACCTTAAATGTCCTTGGGACATGGCATCTTTTCAATAGCATCAACTTTAGTTTTATCAACTTCAATACCTCTTTCAGAAATTTTATGCCCCAAGACAATACCTTCATTAACCATAAAGTGGCATTTCTCCCAATTCAGAACAAGATTAGTTTCTTCACATCTCTGCAAAACTCGATCAAGGTTGCTCAAGCAATCATCAAAAGAGGATCCATAAATGGAGTCCATGAATACCTCACATATCTTTTCACAGAAGTCAGAGAATATAGCCATCATGCATCTTTGAAAGGTAGCAGGTGCATTACATAAACCAAAAGGCATACATCTATAAGAAAAAGTACTGAAAGGGCAAGTAAAAGTAGTCTTTGATTGATCATCAGCTGACACAGGTATTTGAGAGAAGCCAGAGTAACCATCTAGAAAGCAAAAATGTGTATGTTTGGATAATCTTTCTAGAATTTGATCAATAAAAGGCAAGGGGTAATGATCTTTTTTAGTAGCCTTATTTAATTTGCGGAAATCAATTACCATCCTATAACCTGTAATAATTCTTTGCGGGATTAATTCGTCTTTATCATTAGGAACAACCATAATACCTCCCTTCTTAGGGACACAATGGACATGACTTACCCACTTACTATCAGCAACGGGGTAAATTATACCTGCCTCAAGGAGCTTTAATATTTCCTTTCTTACCACTTCTTTCATCTTAGGATTCAGCCGTCGTTGATGATCAATAACTGGTTTGGCGTCTTCCTACAAATTTATTTTGTGTTGACATATAGTGGGACTAATGCCCTTAAGATCATCAAGAGTATATCCAATAGCAGCACGATGCTTCTTCAGAGTTTTCAATAATTTCTCTTCCTCCTTCTCTGAATGGTTAGCACTAATAATAACAGGATATATTTTCTTTTCATCAAGATAAGCATATTTAAGAGTACCAGGTAATGGTTTAAGCTCAAACACGGGATCACCCTTGGGTGGAGGAGGATCCCCTAGGATTTCAACAGGAAAATTGTGTTTCAGAATAGGTCCCTGTTCAAACAATACCTCCTCTATTTCCCTTCTTTCATTCATAAACATGATCAGTAGGAGGCACGGCAATAGAAGCAAGACCAATAATTTCATCTTTACTAGGCAATTCTTTATCATGGGGTTGTCTACGAAATTTAGAAAAATTAAAATCATGAGACATATCCCCTAAACCAACAGAAATAATGTCCTTATTGCAGTCTATCTTAGCATTAACAGTGTTCAAGAAGGGTCTACCAAATATAATGAGACAAAAGCTATCTTGTGGGGAACCCAGAACAAGAAAATCAGCAGGATATTTAGCCTTCCCACACAAGACTTCAACGTCTCTAACAATCCCAATTGGTGAAATGGTATCTCTATTAGCAAGCTTAATGGTAACATCAATACCTTCTATTTCAGCTGGTGCAATATCATGCATAATCTCTTTGTATAAGGAAATAGGTATTGCACTAGCACTAGCACCCATATCGCATAAGCCATGATAACAATGATCTCCTATTTTAACAGAAATAACAGGCATGCCTACGACACGTCTATGTTTATCTTCATCACCAGGTTTAGCAATTCTAGCAGTCTCATCAAAGAAGTAAATAACCTGCCCATCAATATTATCGGCCAAGAGATCTTTAACCATAGCAACATTAGGTTCAACTTTAACTTGCTCAGGGGGTTTAGGTGTCTTAATATTACTTTTGTTGACCACTGTTGAAGCTTTAGCATGATTCTTTATTCTAATAGGGAAAGGTGGTTTCTCAACATAAGCAGTAGGAACAATAGGATCATTATAAGTGATAATCTTTTCTTCAACTTTAATAGGTGCAACTACTTTTACTTCAACGGGAGGATTATATTTAAACCACTTCTCCTTGGGGAGATCAACATGAGTAGCAAAGGATTCACAGAAAGAAGCTACTATCTCGGAGTCAAGTCCATATTTAGTGCTAAATTTACGGAAAACATCGGTATCCATAAAAGATTTAACACAATCAAACTTAGGTGTTATACCTGACTCCTTACCTTCGTCGAGATCCCAATCTTCAGAGTTGCGTTTAATTCTCTCCAATAAATTCCATTTGTATTCAATAGTCTTCATCATAAAAGAACCAGTACAAGAAGTATCGAGCATGGACCGATTGTTGTCAGAAAGCCGAGCATAATTTTTTTGAATAATCATTTCTCTTGAGAGCTCATGATTGGGGCATGAATATAACATTGACTTAAGCCTCCCCAAGCTTGAGCGATGCTTTCTCCTTCGCGAGGCCAAAAATTATATATATAATTATGATCACGATGAACAAGATGCATAGGATAAAACTTCTGATGGAATTCCAATTTCAACCGTTTGTAGTCCCATGATCCCATATCATCACATAGCCTATACCATGTCAATGCATCTCCCTTAAAATATAAAGGGAAGACCTTCTTCTTGATAACATCATCGGGCATACCTGCAAGCTTAAATAATCCACAAACTTCATCCACATAGATTAAGTGTAAGTCGGGACGCAATGTTCCATCTCCTGCAAAAGGATTAGCTAGCAGTTTCTCTATCATACCCGAAGGAATTTCAAAGTAAACATTTTCATTTTCAGTAGGTTGAGGAGCAACTATTTGCTCCACCGGTCGAGGTGAAGATACCCCAAACAAGCCCCTTAAATGATTACTTTCCATAGTAACAAGTGACAGTAAATTTCAGCACACTATATAAATTTTTCCTTACCAAATTCCACCTACCAAAGGCGCTTCACTCCCCGGCAACGGCGCCAGAAAAGAGTCTTGATGACCCACAAGTATAAGGGATCTATCGTAGTCCTTTCGATAAGTAAGAGTGTCGAACCCAACGAGGAGCAGAAGGAAATGATAAGCGGTTTTCAGCAAGGTATTCTCTGCAAGCACTGAAATTACCGGTAACAGATAGTTTTGTGATAAGGTAATTGGTAACGAGTAACAAGTAATAAAAGTAAATAAGGTGCAGCAAGATGGCCCAATCCTTTTTGTAGCAAAGGACAAGCCTGGACAAACTCTTATATGATGTAAAGCGCTCCCGAGGACACATGGGAATTATCGTCAAGCTAGTTTTCATCATGATCATATGATTCGCGTTCGGTACTTTGATAATCTGATATGTGGTTGGACCGGTGCTTGGGTACTGTCCTTACTTGTACAATCATCCCACTTATGATTAACCCCTATTGCAAGCATTCGCAACTACAACAAAAGTATTAAGGTAAACCTAACCATAGCATGAAACATATGGATCCAAATCAGCCCCTTACGAAGCAACACATAAACTAGGGTTTAAGCTTCTGTCACTCTAGCAACCCATCATCTACTTATTACTTCCCAATGCCTCCCTCTAGGCCCAAACAATGGTGAAGTATCATGTAGTCGACGTTCACATGACACCACTAGAGGGATGACAACATACATCTCATCAAAACATCGAACGAATACCAAATTCACAAGACTACTAATAGCAAGACTTCTCCCATGTCCTCAGGAACAAACGTAACTACTCACAAAGCATATTCATGTTCATAATCAGAGGGGTATTAATATGCATAATGGATCTGAACATATGATCTTCCACCAAGTAAACCAACTAGCATCAACTACAAGGAGTAATCAACACTACTAGCAACCCACAGGTACCAATCTGAGGTTTGGATACAAAGATTGGATACAAGAGATGAACTAGGGTTTGAGATGAGATGGTGCTGGTGAATATGTTGATGGAGATTAACCCCCTCCCTATGAGAGGATCGTTGGTGATGATTTCCCCCTCCCGGAGGGAAGTTTCCCCGGCGGAACAGCTCCGCCAGAGCCCTAGATTGGTTCCGCCTCGTGGTGGCGGAGTCTCGTCCCAAAAGCTTGCTTATCATTTTTTCCTCAACGAAAGACTCCACATAGTAGAAGATGGGCATCGGAGGGCCACCAGGGGGCCCACGAGGCAGGGGGCGCGCCTAGGGGGGTAGGGCGCGCCTCCCACCCTCGTGGCCAGGGTGTGGCCCCCTCTGGAACTTATTGCTCTCAGTATTTTTTATATATTCTAGAAATAGCTTCTGTGAAGTTTCAGGACTTTTGGAGCTGTGCAGAATAGGTCTCTAATATTTGCTCCTTTTCCAGCCCAGAATCCCATCTCCCGGCATTCTCCCTCTTCATGTAAACCTTGTAAAATAAGAGAGAATAGGTATAAGTATTGTGACATAATGTGTAATAACAGCCCATTATGCAATAAATATCGATATAAAATCATGATGCAAAATGGACGTATCAACTCCCCCAAGCTTAGACCTCGCTTGTCCTCAAGCGAAAGTCGAAATCGAAAAATATGTCCACATGTTTAGAGATAGAGGTGTCGATAAAATAAAATACGGACATGAGGGCATCATGATCATTCTCCCTCTTTATGTAAACCTTGTAAAATAAGAGAGAATATGCATAAATATTGTGACATAATATGTAATAACAACCCATAATGCAATAAATATTGATATAAAAGCATGATGCAAAATGGACGTATCAGGCACTGAGACTGAATCTTCCTCGAAGGGCGCGGCCATTCCAGGACGTACGAGGGTCGGGTCTACCTCGGGCGGCGTGTCCATCACATGGTCGGAGACAGGCCCCATTAGACACAGCTGCAAGCCCGTCACTGGCACATTGGGATCATCAACCACGAACGAATTGGTAGGATCGAGTGAACTAACCAGGGAAGGCGCCTCGGGAGTGGGTCTGGCAGGTGGGGGAGGGAGCAAAAGCGCAGAAGCAGCAGAGGAATCTAAGGTGGGGTTCCGCGCGCTTCCCGCCTCGCGAACGCCAAGGTATTTGTCGTGAGGCGGAGTTTGAATAGGGGGAGACCCGGTCAAGGTCAGCAGAGGGCCAGGAGGACGCTGGTCATGCTGGGCGAGCGGCCCCACCCCGGCCAGGCGAATCCAGGCGTGGACAGGGGCCCGCAGGTGCACGTCACCCATGACGGGGTAGGGGCCTAGGATGCCCTGCCAGGAGCGTGTCAGCGGTGGCGCGTGCCACCGGAGTGCCCGGCACCACCAGAACCGCGACGGCGCGAGTTGCCCGACGACGAGTTCCCGGGGGATCGCGGGAAGTCGTGATGGCGTGGCCAGGCCGGAGGGAGAGGCGGCGAGCCTCCACCGCTCGCATCGCTCGAGCCCGGGGGCGGAGGTGGCGGTGGCGAGGGGAAGCGGTAGTCAGAAGAGTGCCTGACATGGATTGACACCGGGAAGCATAGCATCTCGACAGCAAACCGGAAGACGCGGTCTGGGTCCGCATCACCGTGAACGTCCGGCTCGGCGAGGAGGAGCTCGGAAGTAGGGGGGAAGGCGTCGGGGTTGGCAATCCAGGCAGAGAGGCGAAACACGGACATGTCGCTGCCATCTAGGGTCTCGGGCGCGAGCGCCTCGATGAGGCAGAACGGTGAAAGGAGCTGCTGCGAGGAGGCCAGGTCCCAACCGTGCTCCGAGATACCGCACATCTCAATGTCGATGCGAATGCGGAGGGCGATGGGCTCCGCACCCTCAATGCGGCTCCAAGGGTGCAACAAGAGGCGGAAACGCCGGCCGCGCACCACGCCGGCGGCCACCCTGGCCCGCATGGAGGGATCGTGGAAGCAGATAAGGAACTGGCCATGACGGCGGAGGTGGATGAAGAAGTCGGACGTAGCGAGCTCAAAACGCTCGAGCAAGAGAGCGGCGATGTCGGATGCCGAGACGCCGAAGCGGTTGCCAGCCACCATGGCGGTCAGAGCGCGCTCCTGGGCAAGCTCCGCGGTGATGACGCGCGTGGTGCGAGGCAAGTAGCAGACCGCAGCTGCCGGCCGAAGGCCGGGGTGACCCGAGAGAGGGCTCGCCTCGCGCGAAGAAGGCGAAGGCGCGCGGGGGGTAAGGGATGGCGCCAGGGTCGGCGACACCGGGTGAGAGGACTGAGATGACGATGCCGCCAGCTACGAGGAGGGCACCGGCCTGGAGGACGCAGGCCGGCTAGGCCCAGCCACGTTGGAGGAAGACGAACCCAGAGCGGGGGAGGAAACACGAGGTCGCTTCGCCGCCGGGGCGCCGCCCGAAGACGCGGGGGACACAGGTCACGGCCGGGGCGCGGTGCAGAAGCGGGCCATGTGCCCAGGAAATTGGCACCGGCGGCAGCACACCTCTCCCTGACACTCAGATCGGGGGTGCCCATGGTGCAGACAACGCGGGCACTCATCGGACGGCGGCGAGGGCGGGCCGTCGTGGCGGGGGGGGGGGGGCTGTGCCGTGGACGGTGTAACGCCCTCGATGCGGCTATATCTCCTACGTGTCGAAGCACGACTTAGAGGCATAACCGCATTGAAAGCAATGTCGCAAGTAAGGTAATCTTCACAACAACCCATGTAAATAGATAATAGGGAAAAAGGTACATAGTTGGCTCACACTCTCCCCATGTCACACAAATACATAAATAACATTACAATCATCCAATACACTCATGGTCCGACTATGGTACCAAAATAAAAGATCAACCCACATGCGACACGGTCCCGATCGCCCCAACTGGGCACCACTACTGATCATCAGGGAAAGACACATAGTAACGGCGTGAGTCTTCGTCGAACTCCCACTTGAGCTCAAGCGCATCATCTGGAACGGAGTCATCGGGCCCTGCATCTGGTTTGGAAGTAATCTGTGAGCCACGGGGACTCAGCAATCTCGCACCCTCGCGATCAAGACTATTTAAGCTTATAGGTAAGGCAAGGTAATATGTGGAGCTGCAGCAAGCGACTAGCATATATGGTGGCTAACCTGTTCGCAAAAGAGAGCGAGAAGAGGAGAAGGCAAAGCACGAACGAAGAACTATAGAACAACCTACGGCAAACATTACTCCAACACCGTGTTCACTTCCCGGACTCCGCCGAGAAGAGACCATCACGGTTACACACGCAGTTGATTCATATTAATTAAATTAAGGTTCATGTTATCTACAACCGGACATTAAAAAATTCCCATCTGCCCATAACCGCGGGCACGGCTTTCGAAAGTTCAAATCCCTGCAGGGGAGTCCCAACTTACCCCATCACACTCAGATGAGACATCCTACGAGTAAAACCAAACCTCAAGTTGCCCCGAGGTGGCCCCGCAGTCTGCTCGGTCGGACCAACACTCAGAGGAGCACTGGCCCAGGGGGGTTTAAATAAGATGACCCTCGGGCTCCGGAAACCCAAGGGAAAAAGAGGCTAGGTGGCAAATGGTAAAACCAAGGTTGGGCATTGCTGGAGGAGTTTTACTCAAGGAGAATTGTCCAGGGGTTCCCATTATCACCCAACCGCGTAAGGAACGCAAAATCCGGGAACATAACACCGATATGACGGAAACTAGGGCGGCAAGAGTGGAACAAAACACTAGGCAAAAGGCCGAGCCTTCCACCCTTTACCAAGTATATAGATGCATTTAGATAACAAGATAATATAATGATATCCCAACAATAAACAATGTTCCAACAAGGAACAATCTCCAATCTTCACCTGCAACTAGCAACGCTATAAGAGGGGCTAAGCAAAGCGGTAACATAGCCAATCAACGGTTTGCTAGGACATGGTGGTTAGAGGTTTGACATGGTAATTTGGGAGGCATGATAAGCAAGTGGTAGGTATCGTAGCATAGGCATAGCAAAAGAGCGAGCATCTAGCAAGCAAAGATAGAAGTGATTTCGAGGGTATGATCATCTTGCCTGCAAAGTTGTCAGAGTTGACTTGATCCTCGTAAGCAAACTCAACGGGCTCCTCGTTAGCGAACTCGTCTCCCGGCTCTACCCAAGCAATACAAACAAGCAAAAGGAACACAATCAACCACGTGGAATGCTCCAACAACATGATGCAAACATGGTATGCTATGCGGGATGCGATATGTGATGCATATGCAAGATTTGACAAGGAATGATTGAACCTGGTCTCAACTTGGAAATCCAAGAGTGCAACTGGAAAGGTGAGGTGATTTCGGTTGAAATCGATATAAAGAACACCGGAATAGGATGCACGGTTTGGAAATGGCAAGCAAAACAAATATGGCACCGGTCTGCGATAAACAGCAAGTAGCCATCAAAATGCAACAAGTTAAACATACTACAACACTCAAACATGACAACAAAATACATGGCAGGGATCCACTCATGATGCTTGACAAAATATGAACACTGAGCTACGGCCAATTCATCCATTAACAGGTTCAAACAAGCATGGCAAAAATGCAAACGATAACAGGTTTCAGACTTAGTGAAATTAACACAAGTCTGGAATTTAACATCAGGTAGCACACTTTGGAGCATAAAAACTATATGCTACAGGACTTAACATGGCAAAGCAAGCATGACATGAAGTTACTCAAAGAGCTTAACAAAAGTCCCTTAGTGACCTTGAGACAAAAGGGATCAGGAAATACAACTGCAAGCATGTGAACATGGCAAAAACATAATCAGATTACAAACTTAGTGAAAAACTGGAGCGTGCAAATCTGTTAACGAGTAGGCATGTTTACGAGCTCGATGCACTCACTACAGAGCAAGGCATGACAAACTAAGCATGCACCCATCAAGAATACGTATCATAGAAGCTAGACATGGCAAGAACAACAACATAGCATGCACGGATCAATAACAACATCCTCGGCAAAATCGCTAGCAAGTAAACAATCTGCGAGGATTCACGAAATAGCAAAAGTAGAGCTCGATTGACTCAAGCTAGGGTCCTCCATAATTGCAAACAAGGACATGGATGGATAGAGCACCACAATATTAACAAATCATCCTTACTGATCATCCTCAAAAGAGGCACGAATCACTAGGAAACAACATGAACATATGGCGTATTGATAAAAACAGATCAAGGACTTAGAGAAAAACTAAGTCCCTGAAATCAGCATTAACGAATGCACTACTTTGGAAGCTTGTGCTAGTCACCACACATGTCACAAAAATACATGGTAAGCACCCCTGTAAAGATGGCATGGCATATAACAAAACACATGTAGAGCTTAGGAGCATATCATGCACACATTAATCATGGAAAAAATGATAAATAGCTATTTGATGCAGTAGATCTCACAATTATCTCAAATAGCTCTCTTCCAACAGCATTTCGGGCATCAAGATGAGCTCAAATGAAAATGATGCAATGATATGAAATTATGTACTCTCAGAGACGAACATTTTCATATGCTACACGCGCAAAACGGAGCTACGGATGCGGAGTTACGGCATGATGAAGAATGCTAAAAAATATGCAAAACTGGGACAAAAACGGGGTCAACCCTAGGGTTTACTGTAGCTGCGGATCTGGATCTGGCATGCACGCGATTCGAGGATGGCCGGGGAGCTCGCCAGAGTTCGTAGTCGGACTTTGCGAGGCAGGCCGGCCGGAGGAGGGCTTGCCGGAGAAGAGGGCGCGGCCGGAGCTCCTCGGGCGGCGAGGTGGCGGTGCCATCGCGACAGGTGCGGCGGCGACCAGGCGGTGGTCGGCGACTGGCGGGCGGCGGAGGTGCCGCGACGTTGAGGCGGAGGCGGCCGGCGACCGGACGACGACGGCAGCGCGGCGAGGCTGCTTCGGGCGCGGGCGGCGCTCGGGAGGAAGGAGCCGGGGCCCGGACGCGGGAGGAGAGGGCCAGCCTTGGGCCCTCGCGGGCCACGGCGGGTGCGGGACGGCGGCGGCCACGTGGCGGCACACCACTGGCTGCGGGCGGCGGCGGCGACTCTGTCTGGCGCGGCCCGGACGTTGTCCGGCGCGCGGAGAGGAAGGGGAGCTAGGGTTTGGGGGAGAAGATCCGAAAATTTCGGGAAGGAGCTATATATAGGCATAGAGGGAGCTAGGAGAGTCCAAATGAGGTGCGGTTTGCGGCCACGTGATCGTGATCGAACGCTCTAGATGATGGAGAGAGTTTTGGTGGGTTTTGGGACAAATTGGAAGGGTGTCGGGCTGCAACACACACAAGGCCTTCTCGGTCCCTCGGTTAACCGTTGGAGTATCAAACGAAGTCCAAATGGCACGAAACTTGACAGGCGGTCTACCGGTAGTAAACCAAGGCCGCATGGCAAGTCTCGGTCCAATCCGGAAATGTTTAACCCCCACACACGAAAAGAGGTAGCAAGGACCACCGGAGGAGATAGGAGCGCCAGAATGCAAAACGGGCAACGGGGAAAATGCCCGGATGCATGAGACGAACACTTATGCAAATGCAATGCACATGATGACATGATATGAGATGCATGACAAAGAAAACAACACAGAGACAAAAACCCGAACCCGAGGAGATAAAATAACTTAGCGCTAGAAACGGCAAGAGTTGGAGTACATATAAGGTAAATTACATCCAGGGTGTTACAACACTCCACCACTATAAAAGGATCTCGTCCCGAGATCTAGGACTGGAAAAACGCCGGGTACTCAGAACGGAGGTGATCCTCGCGTTCCCAGGTGGCTTCACGGTCGGAATGGTGTGACCACTTGACTTTGAGGAATTTGATTGACTTATTGCGAGTCTTGCGTTCAGTCTCTTCAAGAATAGCAACTGGGTGCTCACGATAAGAAAGGTCTTCTTGGAGATCAATGTCTTCGAAGTTGACGGTGCGGTCAGGAGTCTTGAAGCACTTGCGGAGTTGAGAGACATGGAACACGTCGTGCACGATTGCAAATTTTGAAGGAAGCTCGAGTTGATAGGCGAGATCGCCTCTCTTGCTGACGATTTTGAAAGGACCCACGTATCTAGGGGCAAGCTTCCCTTTGATACCGAAGCGACGAGTACCTTTCATTGGAGAGACGCGGAGGTAAACATGGTCTCCGATCTCGAAAGCCAAATCACGATGCTTACTATCATAGTAGCTCTTCTGGCGCGATTGCGCTGCTTTGAGGTTATCTCGAATGGCTTTGCACATTTCCTCTGCCTCTGTGATCAAGTCATTTCCAAGAAGTTGATGTTCACCGGTCTCTGACCAGTTAAGAGGAGTACGACACTTCCTGCCATAGAGAATTTCAAATGGGGCTTTGCCCGAACTTGCTGAAAACTGTTGTTGTAGGAGAACTCGGCATATGGAAGACAATCCTCCCTCTTCATACCGAAGGAGATAACGCAAGCCCTGAGCGTATCTTCAAGAATCTGATTGACAGGCTTGACTTGACCGCTAGTTTGAGGGTGGAAAGCTGTGCTGAAGCGGATGTTGGTGCCCATGGCCTTCTGAAAAGAATCCCAAAATTTGGAGGTAAAGATGCTGCCACGGTATGAAGAGATCACCTGTGGAATGCCGTGCAGAGAGACAATTCGAGAGGTATAAAGCTCCGCCAATTGAGCTGGAGTGATAGACTCTTTGATAGGCAGAAAGTGATCCACTTTAGTGAGTTTGTCGATGACAACGAATATAGCATCATTGCCACACTTGGACTTTGGAAACCCAGTCACGAAGTCCATCTCAATGTGGTCAAACTTCCATTCTGGAATGGCAAGAGGTTGAAGGAGACCAGCTGGTCTTTGGTGTTCTGCCTTCACTCTTCTGCAGACATCACATTCATTCACGAACTGAGCGATCTCGCGCTTCATTCGAGTCCACCAATAAGCCTGCTTGAGGTCCTGATACATCTTCGTACTCCCAGGGTGGATGGAGAGGAGAGAATTGTGCGCCTCATTCATGATAACTTTACGAAGGTCACCTTTAGGCACAACAATACGATCCTCGAAGAAGAGAGTATCCTTGTCATCAAGGCGATAGCACTTGTACTTGGGTTGACTCTTGACAATCCCAATCTTCACCTTCTTCACCATAGCATCAAGAAGTTGAGCCTCGCGAATCTGATCTTCCAAAATAGGAGAGACTTGAAGGTTGGCGAGGAAACCTTGAGGAACAAC
Source organism: Triticum urartu (assembly GCF_003073215.2). Lineage (NCBI taxonomy): Eukaryota > Viridiplantae > Streptophyta > Magnoliopsida > Poales > Poaceae > Triticum > Triticum urartu. The sequence goes on along the minus strand of NC_053027.1, from coordinate 439,773,536 downwards.
TTGCAGATTGAGTTTGCGGAAAGCTTCACAAAGCTCGGGTTGGTAAGGCTTGAGAATCAGACTATTGCAGTAAGCCTTCCTGCTCAACACGTCAGCAATCACATTGGCCTTGCCTGGAGTATACTCAATACTCGGATTATACTCTTGAATCATTTCGACCCAATGAGTCTGCCTGAGGTTGAGATTAGGCTGAGTGAAGATGTACTTGAGACTCTTGTGGTCAGTGAAGATGTCCACTTTTCTTCCCAATAAGAGATGTCTCCAAGTCAAAAGAGCATGCACAACTGCCGCCAACTCGAGGTCATGAGTGGGGTAGTTCCTCTCGTTGGGCTTCAATTGGCGAGAGGTATAAGCCACAACTTTCTTCTCTTGCATCAAACACTGCACCAAGACCTTGAAGAGAGGCATCGCAGAAGACCTCGAACGGTTTGGATTCATCAAGAGGAGTCAGAACTGGAGCAGTGACCAATTTCTCTTTCAAAGTGTTGAAAGCGATGTCACATTCCGGAGACCAAACGTACTTGACGTGCTTCTGGAGAAGGTTTGAAAGAGGTTTCGCGATCTTTGAAAAGTTCTCAACGAACCTTCGACAGTAGCTTGCGAGACCAAGGAAGTTGCGGAGTTGCTTCACGTTCTGAGGTGGTTCCCAATTCACAATTGCAGACACCTTCTCAGGATTCACTGCTATGCCCTTGGCAGAGATGATATGCCCAAGATAAAGAACCTCATCGAGCCAAAACTCGCACTTTGAGAACTTAGCGTAGAACTGATGTTCCCTGAGCTTATCGAGCACCAAACGCAAGTGCTTGGCATGATCTTCCTTGTTCTTCGAAAAGACTAGAATGTCATCGAGGTAGACCAAGACAAAGTCATTTGTGTAGGCGTTGAAGATGAAGTTCATCATGTGAGAGAAAGTCGGAGGAGCGTTCACGAGGCCAAAAGACATGACAGTGTATTCATATGAACCATAGCTTGTTCTGAAAGCCGTCTTGGGAATATCTTTCTCACGGATTCGAATCTAGTGATAACTCATACGGAGGTCAAGCTTGGAGAATACTTGGGCACCTTTGAGTTGTTCGAACAACTCATTGATGTTGGGTAGTGGGTACTTGTTCTTGATAGTCTTCTTGTTCAATGGACGGTAGTCAACACAAAGTCGGTCCGTTCCATCCTTCTTCTTCACAAAAAGAACTCCACAACCCCACGGAGAAGAACTAGGTCGGATGAGACCCATTCGCTCTTGAATATCGAGTTGTTTCTTCAGCTCCTTCAACTCTTCTAGTCTGAGCTTGTAAGGACGTTTGCAAACAGGTTTCGTGCCAGGCTCAAGATCGATGACGAATTCAACTGGCCGGTGCGGAGGCATTCCTGGAAGCTCTTCTGGAAAAACGTCTTGATATTCGCAAACGACTAGAATTTGAGAGATGGCATCCAGTTCACCCTTATCGTTGAGAGAAAATAGGCGGATGGTATCATCACGAGCGGCAAAGACAATTACATCCTCAGACGAATGAGTCAATTGAATCTGCCTGGCAGCACAATCAAGATGCGCCTTGTGGTTAGAAAGCCAATCCATTCCGAGAATAAGATCAATATCCGAGTTTCCAAGAACCACCGGAGAGGACAGAAACTTGTAGTCGCCCAACGTGATAGAGACATCGGGAGCAATCAAACTAGAAGTCAAAAGCTTGCCGGGAGAAATAACTTGCATGGCTTTGGATATAACCTCAGTATCAACATTGTGCTTCGATGCAAATGGGCATGACAAGAAAGAATGCGATGCACCAGTATCAAAAAGTACTTTTGCAGGAACATCGTTAACATGAAGGTTACCCATGATGACATCTGACGAGTCCTCTGCCTGAGCTGCATTCAGCAAGTTGACCTTGGCGTGCTTGGGGTTATGCTTGACCACAACTATACTTGTCGATCTCACAGGAGGAGGAGGAGGGAGACGCCTCAGATTGAAGCATTTGTTGTCATAGTGACCCTTCTGTTGGCACTTGTTGCACGTGACCTCTGAAAGCGGACGGTGATATAGAGCACTCGATCTTGGAGCTTGAGACGAAGTCTTGTTCTGAAAGCCAGGGTTGGATGGGTGGGAAGTTCCACTGCCACCTTTGTTCTTCTGCTGATAAGGCTGACGGAACGGAGGAGGAGGAAGCCAATACTTCTGCTGCTTAGCCACTTGAGTTGAGGAAGAAGGAGTAGTATCTCTGACTCGCTTCTTGGAAGCATCACACTTCAGTTGAGCAGCCTCTTGCTTCAAAGCCATGTTGTAAAACTCATCGTACCTCCTGGGCTCAAAGAGGACAAGAGCTAGCTGGATTTCTTCTGAGACCACCCCTGAACTGGTATATCATGCTCTTCTCGTCAGGGACGTCCTGCTTAGCAAAGCGGGCGAGCTTCTGAAACATCTTGTTGTAGTCATAGACAGACATAGAGCCTTGCTTCAGGTTGCGGAATTCCTCACGCTTGCTTTCAACCATGCTCTGAGGAATATGATGAGCTTTGAAGTCTTGACGGAATTCATCCCAGGTAATCACACGGCCTCCTCTGGAATCTTTGTACTGCTGAAACCATTCTGCAGCTTGGTCTTTGAGTTGAAAGGAAGCGAACTTGACAAAGTCCTCAGGCCTAACGTTACTGCACTCGAAATGCTTGCACAAGTCCACGAGCCAATCATCAGCGTCAGTTGCCTCAACGCAATTGCTGAAGGTCTTTGGCTGGTTAGCAAGGAACTGGTTGAGTGTAGCAAAGTGATTCTGATTGTTGCCTTGGTCCCCTTGGTTGCGCTCTTGAAGAAGTTGCATGATCAGCTGCGTGTTTGCATTGGTAGCGGCCATCACAGCTTGCCATGCCTCCGGAGGTGGAGGTGGTGGTGGCGGATCAGGATTCGGAGTCGTGCGCGTTGGAGGAGCCATCCTGAAGAGGTTGACATCCATTAGCACATTGATAGACAAATATTGAAGCTGAACCAAACGGGTTGAAATTGCAACATATAGTCTTCACATCCGAACAAAATGAACGAATGCATTCCAATTGAAATGGTCACATATCCATAAATTGAGAAGCCACTTAGAATTTAGGTAGAAGAAATAAAATCAACAAGGTAAGGAACAAGAACGAATACTCGGTAAGGATCACCCAATCCCAAACCAAATATCCGTGGAAGAAGAACTAGAGCTACAAGAATTCCCACCTATGAAACTCCCGAATCTTTCCGATTATGCAATCAGGTGTTGGGGATACAGGGGAAGCATAATATCTCACCCAAATCTAGCAAATCCTACATCCAGATGTATCCATCCTTCAACACATAACCGAGAAAAACTTCGGAAATCGTCTACCTCAACCTTCGAAAAGCATCCGTTATACAAGTTATGGCAATACTCCCGAACTCCCGCCCCAGTACTGGGTGGCGTCGAGGTTATCTCACCAACAACTGCATAAAAGAGATTTTCGATGTCAGCGAAACTAAACTCAGGTATTCCAGAACTGCAACGATAAAATTGTGACGACAACACCTCGGAGCTCAACTCCCCGGGACACTGCCACAACCCCTAAATGACAGGAGGCACCAAGAACAATGTTCTCGTCACAAATCGATCGGAACGATTCCAAGATACCCGCGTGATCCTAAATTTTTTTTGTGAAATTTGAGAAGAGAAGAGACAAAACTCTACGTCAGGATACCTTACCAGAGCGATGAAGGGACTGGGGAGTAAAAGAATTCCTAAACTCTCCGATATATAATTCCTAAATGACTCAAAACATTTTTTCTAGACTCAACTCATCAGCTAATTCGATCAAGCAGTGGGGCTCCTAAGGTCGGGGAAGGCTCTGATTACCAACTTGTAACGCCCTCGATGCGGCTATATCTCCTACGTGTCGAAGCACGACTTAGAGGCATAACCGCATTGAAAGCAATGTCGCAAGTAAGGTAATCTTCACAACAACCCATGTAAATAGATAATAGGGAAAAAGGTACATAGTTGGCTTACACTCGCCATGTCACACAAATACATAAATAACATTACAATCATCCAATACACTCATGATCCGACTATGGTACCAAAATAAAAGATCAACCCCAACGTGCGACACGGTCCCGATCGTCCCCAACTGGGCACCACTACTGATCATCAGGGAAAGACACATAGTAACGGCGTGAGTCTTCGTCGAACTCCCACTTGAGCTCAAGCGCATCATCTGGAACGGAGTCATCGGTCCCTGCATCTGGTTTGGAAGTAATCTGTGAGTCACGAGGACTCAGCAATATCACACCCTCGCGATCAAGACTATTTAAGATTATAGGTAAGGCAAGGTAATATGTGGAGCTGCAGCAAGCGACTAGCATATATGGTGGCTAACCTGTTCGTAAAAGAGAGCGAGAAGAGAAGGCAAAGCACGAACGAAGAACTATAGAACAACCTACGGCAAACATTACTCCAACACCGTGTTCACTTCCCGGACTCCGCCGAGAAGAGACCATCACGGTTACACACGCAGTTGATTCATATTAATTAAATTAAGGTTCATGTTATCTACAACCGGACATTAAAAAATTCCCATCTGCCCATAACCGCGGGCACGGCTTTCGAAAGTTCAAATCCCTGCAGGGGAGTCCCAACTTAGCCCATCACAAGCTCTCACGGACAACGAAGGATATACCTTCTCCCGAGACATTCCGATCAGACTCGGTATCCCGGTTCTACAAGACAACTTCGACAAGGTAAAACAAATCCAGCAACACCGCCCGAATGTGCCGACAAATCCCGATAGGAGCTGCACATATCTCGTTCTCAGGACACACTCAGATGAGACATCCTACGAGTAAAACCAAACCTCAAGTTGCCCCGAGGTGGCCCCGCAGTCTGCTCGGTCGGACCAACACTCAGAGGAGCACTGGCCAGGGGGGTTTAAATAAGATGACCCTCGGGCTCTGGAAACCCAAGGGAAAAAGAGGCTAGGTGGCAAATGGTAAAACCAAGGTTGGGCATTGCGGGAGGAGTTTTACTCAAAGAGAATTGTCAAGGGGTTCCCATTATCACCCAACCGCGTAAGGAACGCAAAATCCAGGAACATAACACCGATATGACGGAAACTAGGGCGGCAAGAGTGGAACAAAACACTAGGCAAAAGGCCAAGCCTTCCACCCTTTACCAAGTATATAGATGCATTTAGATAACAAGATAATATAATGATATCCCAACAATAAACAATGTTCCAACAAGGAACGATCTCCAATCTTCACCTGCAACTAGCAACGCTATAAGAGGGGCTGAGCAAAGCGGTAACATAGCCAATCAACTGTTTGCTAGGACATGGTGGTTAGAGGTTTGACATGGCAATTTGGGAGGCATGATAAGCAAGTGGTAGGTATCGTAGCATAGGCATAGCAAAAGAGCGAGCATCTAGCAAGCAAAGATAGAAGTGATTTCGAGGGTATGATCATCTTGCCTGCAAAATTGTCAGAGTTGACTTGATCCTCGTAAGCAAACTCAACGGGCTCCTCGTTAGCGAACTCGTCTCCCGGCTCTACCCAAACAAGACAAACAAGCAAAAGTAACACAATCAACCACGTGCAATGCTCCAACAACATGATGCAAACATGGTATGCTATGCGGGATGCGATATGTGATGCATATGCAAGATTTGACAAGGAATGATTGAACCTGGTCTCAACTTGGAAATCCAAGAGTGCAACTGGAAAGGTGAGGTGATTTCGGTTGAAATCGATATAAAGAACACCGGAATAGGATGCACGGTTTGGAAATGGCAAGCAAAACAAATATGGCACCGGTCTGCGATAAACAGCAAGTACCCATCAAAATGCAACAAGTTAAACATACTACAACACTCAAACATGACAACAAAATACATGGCAGGGATCCACTCATGATGCTTGACAAAAGATGAACACTGAGCTACGGCCAATTCATCCATTAACAGGTTCAAACAAGCATGGCAAAAATGCAAACGATAACAGGTTTCAGACTTAGTGAAATTAACACAAGTCTGGAATTTAACATCAGGTAGCACACTTTGGATCATGAAAACTATATGCTAGAGGACTTAACATGGCAAAACAAGCATGACATGAAGGTACTCAAAGAGCTTAACAAAAGTCCCTTTGTGACCTTGAGCCAAAAGGGACCAGAACATGGCAAAAACATAATCAGATTACAGACTTAGTGAAAAACTGGAGCATGCAAATCTGTTAACGAGTATGCATGTTTACGAGCTCGATGCACTCACTACAGAGTAAGGCATGACAAACTAAGCATGCACCCATGAAGAATACGTATCATAGAAGTTAGACATGGCAAGAACAACAACATAACATGCACGGATCAATAACAACATTCTCGGCAAAATCGCTAGCAAGTAAACAATCTGCCAGGATTCATGAAATAGCAAAAATAGAGGTCGATTGACTCAATCTAGGTTGCTCCATAATTGCAAACAAGGATATGGATGGATAGACCACCACAATATTAACAAATTATCCTTACTGATCATCCTCAAAAGAGGCATGGATCACTAGGAAACAACATGAACATATGGCGTATTGATAAAAACAGATCAAGGACTTAGAGAAAAACTAAGTCCCTGAAATCAGCATTAACGAATGCACTACTTTGCAAACTTGTGCTAGTCACCACAAATGTCACAAAAATACATGGTAAGCATCCCTGTAAAGATGGCATGGCATATAAAAAACACATGTAGAGCTCAGGAGCATATCATGCACACATTAATCATGACAAAAATGACAAATAGCTATTTGATGCAGCAGATCTGACAATTATCTCAAATATCTCTCTTCCAACAGCATTTCGGGCATCAAGATGAGCTCGAATGAAAATGATGCAATGAGATGAAATGATGTACTCTCAAAGACGAACATTTTGATATGCTACACGCACAAAACGGAGCTACGGATGCGGAGTTACGACATGATGAAGAATGCTAAAAATATGCAAAACTGGGACAAAACGGGGTCAACCCTAGGGTTTACTGTAGCTGCGGATCTGGATCTGGCGCGCACGCGATTCGAGGATGGCCGGGGAGCTCGCCGGAGTTCGTAGCCAGACTTTGCGAGGCACGCCGGCTGGAGGAGGGCTTGCCGGAGAAGAGGGCGCGGCCGGAGCTCCTCGGGCGGCGAGGGGCGGCGCCGGCGCGGCAAGGTGCGGCGGCGACTGGGCGGTGGTCGGCGACTGGCGGGCGGCGGAGGTGCCGCGACGTCGAGGCGGAGGCGGCCGGCGACCGGACGACGACGGCGGCGCGGCGAGGCTGCTTCGGGCGCGGGCGGCGCTCGGGAGGAAGGAGCCGGGGCCCGGATGCGGGAGGAGAGGGCCGGCCTTGGGCCCGCGCTGGCCGCGGTGGGTGCGAGACGGTGGTGGCCACGTGGCGGCACACCACTGGCTGCGGGCGGCGGCGGCGACTCTGTCCGGCGCGGCCCGGACGTTGTCCGGCGCGCGGAGAGGAAGGGGAGCTAGGGTTTGGGGGAGAAGATCCGAAAATTTCGGGAAGGAGCTATATATAGGCATAGAGGGAGCTAGGAGAGTCCAAATGAGGTGCGGTTTGCGGCCACGCGATCGTGATCGAACGCTCTAGATGATGGAGAGAGGTTTGGTGGGTTTTGGGCCAAATTGGAAGGGTGTTGGGCTGCAACACACACGAGGCCTTCTCGGTCCCTCGGTTAACCGTTGGAGTATCAAACAAAGTCCAAATGACACGAAACTTGACAGGCGGTCTACCGATAGTAAACCAAGGCCGCATGGCAAGTCTCGGTCCAATCCGGAAATGTTTAACCCCCACACATGAAAAGAGGTAGCAAGGACCACCGGAGGAGATAGGAGCGCCGGAATGCAAAACGGACAACGGAGAAAATGCTCGGATGCATAAGACGAACACTTATGCAAATGCAATGCACATGATGACATGATATGAGATGTATGACAACGACAACAACACACCGAGACAAAAACCCGAACCCGAGGAGATAAAATAACTTAGCGCCGGAAACGGCAAGGGTTGGAGTACATATAAGGTAAATTACATCTGGGGTGTTACAGATGGGGACGCGGGCGTCGATGACCAGTGGCGACCGTCCAGCCCCCGCCGTCAGGGGCGGCCTCGTCGGGGCGGACCCGATGGATGTCGGAGCGGAGGCGTCCCACGACGGTCGGGCCGGGTCCGCGTCCGGCGAGGGGGCCAGGGCGGCTGGTGGGGGCACCGGAGCGGCAGGGGAGGCGCGGAGCGCCAGACGATAGGAACGAGACGCAGATCCTGCGGAGGAAGGGCTGGAATCCAGCCAGTACTGCGCGTGCATGGCCGGAAGCAGAGGGGGAAGGGGTGGCCATGGCCGAGGGGTGGGCGCCGGCACCGGAGCGGTGGCCGGCGGCAGGGTGGGGTAGGCGCCGAGGCCGGAGTGGCTGGCGGCGCAGAAGCGGGGAGCGGGAGCTAGCTAGCGGATTCTCGACCTGCCAGAGCTCCTCTCAAATTGTGATCTTAATTTCTTGCGTTCAAAATGTCATGAATTTGGTTTGATTTAAATAAAAATCATCCGCTCGTTCAAATTTCGTTCAAAATGTGTCCCCATGTTTGATGCATAGCGCCGAATGGCCGGCTCCGTATCCGTATCGCCGGACAGTGACCCCGATTCGACGGACGGCTTTGAATAAGGCCTCACGCATTGGCGTCATCTTGGAATGGATCAGCCAGACAACCATAGGCGTCGAATTGTTCCACGGATTTCAGTAAGAGACAGACCAGCGCTCGTGTGAACTGTGCGTGGAAGGTCTCGGAATACTTTTGGATTTTAGGCGGACAACAGTGTCTCTACACGCGACCTGCTGGCCCATTTTCAAAACGAGCGGTGTTGATGACTTGAGATTAAATATGCCGGGCAGAAAACATATACTCGTGGCGCATTAAAGTAGTTGTGTGCAGATATATGATTTTGAGCCAAGATGGAGTCAATTTGGCCGTGGGAGTTTGGTGCCACGATGACTTTGTTGGCGGATCTGCTGACTCTTGCCGCACGGCAAGGCAGGGATCGACATCGTCGACGAGAAAAAGTCGCGGATTTGATCAGGAACGGTGAGCAAAGCACGCCAATTAGACAAATCGGCTCTGTTGTTTAGTATGTGCGTGACATAAATGCGTCGCTTAGTGTTAAAAATATCAGGGGTGTCTGGCTGCTCTGCTCTGCTCTATTCTGCTTCATGTGGATGCAGAATTAAAGGTCTGCTAGGACGTCACCTCCGGATTATGTTATGTTACTCTAGAGGTTAGTTGAGCTGAAACACTCGTGAGTAAACTACTAGTAGTATCAAATATAGTTGTATGATACTATCACGTTGATTCCTGTAATATTCTCGCTGACAGTTGAATGGATGCCGTCACTCTCGGCGAGACTGCGGACCACGTACGTAGATTGCCATGTCTGCTCAAGAAAGCAGCTTGATAGTGATGGGGAGTTAGTTTAGGTGTGGACAACGACGCGCACCTGCACTGGGTCTGGGTGTAACCTGGTCTGCTGGTCGCGAGAAAATGCAAAAGAGAAAGAAAAAAACAACCGCCTCCGGAGAAGTGAGCAAGGGGGTCAGTTGAAGCAACGGCGGCTCAACAGGGAGGAAAAAGAAGACCGCTGCTTTCATCATCATAGGAACTGCAGAAAAGATTAAAAGGTAAAAAACAAATGTAGAGTACTCTTTGATGGCAGCTTCACATGCTCGGATCAGAAAAGAATAGAGCTGCAGCCCTGCAAGGGTAGGCTGCTGCATGTTAATTGACCCTACATTATCTTCATCGGTTCCTTTTCCCTTGGAACCTTGCTCATCTGACCTCAGCCAGGAATGTGCTGTACTACTACTCCTTCCGTTTCTAAATATAAGTTTTTTTAAACATTTCAAATGAACTACAACATACGTAACATACGAATGTATATAGACATATTTTAGAATATATATTCATTCATTTTGTTCCGTATGTAGTCGCTTGTTGAAATCTCTAAAAAGACTTATATTTGGAAACGGAGGGAGTACTTACTAGGTATGACACAATGGCACAACATGCCGCAGCGAGTATATATTTTACAGGGTGACGAGTAACAGCGAGGAAATGGACTTTGGTCCGGTTGGCAACTGCTGTCACTTTTGCCGGGTCACAAATTGCAGCCAACAACTACCACTCTGAGGTCTCAGCCGGTGCCCTGTACTGGTGTAGGTTTAACCTGGCATATTTAACAGCAAATTATCCGCTGTTACTCGTCAGTGCTTACGAGGCCTTGTCACATCAGATGAGTTCACAAGATACTCGGTGTCATAGGAGGTTATATCAAATGAGGCCACAAGATATCTGATACTCCCTTCGTTCCAAAACTGGTTCCAAAATGTTTGAAGTCCTAGCTTTGTCCTAGATTTTGGTCAAACTTAAAGACGTGTGACTCAGGACAAACCTAGAACTTCAAACTATTTGAAACGGAGGAAGTGCACGAGAAATAAAATGGCTTAACTGAACTTAGCCAAAAAGAAAAACAGAGAGAGTAAACTGAACACTGGCATAAACAACCACAACTCGAATGCACATTTTTGTACAGAAGCGCAAGCAGTCGCCTGGCACAGTTTCTGTCCTCAGGACCTTCTTTCAGTCGAATGTTGCTCATATCATAGGGACAGTCATCTATACCACGGACCACACACACATTTTCTTGTCGCTAAGAATGTACATGCACCTTCACATGGAAATGAACTCAAAGGGCATCTACTGGCGGAGCTCCGAAAGACATGCTTCCACTCGCGAGCAAGTTTCAATGATGGGTTGCAGCACATGCTGGGGGGTAACGAATGGTACAGTACAACGCATGTATCAGCAGCATCGGCAGCAAAACAGGTCTCGGCATGTGTACGGGGCTGCTCTGGCTTCCAGCTCCTCAATTGGGGGCACGGCCTCGAGAACAAATCCATTCTCTCTAGTGAAGCAGAAGTCATAGATGTTTCTGCATATGCCTTTACTGAACGGATGAACTCTATCAGGAATTCCCCTGCAAGTAGTACAGCTCCGGTGTTTCAGTACCGAGTTAATGATACAGCAATGATGAATCACAGCAAGCTGGAGCGTGAGTCACCGCCTCCAGTATTGCATACCTTAAGTAGAATATCCGCTTCCTTCTGGCCACTTCATAGGTTGTTTGATTTGTGAGAGCAATATAACTGCAAAATATAGAAGGGGGGAATTCAGCCAAACATGCATGCATTAAAGACAAAATGTAGTTGCTCCTTTCGGGCAGGGGCTGCATGGAGATGATGCCTTTGTAGCATTGCCAACAATTAATGGCCTAAAATTAATCAAATTCCAGCCATGCGCTGGAAGGGCAGGCATGTGTACCGCTTTGCTTCGGCTTTTGCCCTCTGACCCTCTATTCACTGGGTTAACCCCGTAGTGCGACATTTTGGGTCAACAGGCATTATATGCTACTGTACTTCAATTTATAACTCAATGAAAATTGACAAAGTGGTATTGGGAGTTAAACAGAAATAACTTTAAAAAATTATATGTTCAACCATTGGCCTGTTGCTATGCATTTGCTAGACAGTAATGTTTCGACAAAGCTCAAATCCATGATTTTCTCCCCTCCTTTTTCCCGAAGGAAATTTAAGTACATGTTCTCAACTTAACAATTCAAGAAAATAAAATAAAAAATGCTACCATTTGACGCTCTTTTGAATAATTAGAAGGCCTTGTATGGTTAGAGAGATCAAAAGACCAGGAAAAAGCTTACGTATGAAACATCAACAACAACAGCAGGAACATAAGGATAAATATCAATACTGCCAACAGGATTACACCAATAAAATCCTTCCACCTGCCATGGTAACAAAAATAAGTTCCATGAGATAACCAGAAAAGAAAGGCTCGAATGAAAGGATTGAAGCCACATCTTATGGACAACAATATGATCTCAGAAGAGAATAACATATCTTACCAGACTTTCTCAATATCTAAATGCAGTGACTCAATGTACAGAGCGACAGTCCAGGTAGACAGGATTGATTCTTCAAATATGTACCACCTAGAAAATATAAAACATTTGTTATTAAACTATTAAAACAACTTTAATAATTGAACCTAACACATCACAAGGTACCACAACATAAACAGTACAGTTTGTACTGCCAGTAAAGTCCAAAAAAGATTGGTGCGTACATAGTTAACCTTTTTTAAGCAGTCGAACCAAATGAGCTTTATACTCCCTCCATGCCAAAATAGTGCATGTTAAGATTTTTCCTAGGTTAAACTTTGTAGTTTGACCAACTATATAGAAAAATATATGAACTTTTACAGTACCAAATATCTATGATAACAAAATAAATTCCATGATGAATCTAATGGAATTGTAGATGTCAACAATTTTTTCTACAAAACTTGGTCAAATTATAATGTTTGGCTTAGGATAATACTAATATGCACTATATTTTGGCATAGATGGAGTACATGGTAAAAGAAAGAGAGAATTCCTTATTTGTCCCTTTCTTAAAATTTGCTTCACTATTTGACACCCAATGTAAATTTTGTTCCCTATATGGCACTTCCGTCCATTTTAGTAACTAACGGTGTTAAGTGTGAGATGAAACGACCATTTTGCCCCTAGTGCATTTTCACCGATGTTGCACTCCAATATTTTGGTCCTTAACTTAAGTTATCTGTGCATGTAAAAGTCATAGAAAACATCTATAAAACTTGTACTACCATATCTAAGATCAGTATCATACTAGTTAGTTCATCACGTTCCAAAAGCATTATACACACTATTAAATCCTCTAATTAGCCCATGTTCAGAACTAGTACACATAATTAGCCGTAGACCATGCGTGTGCCGGCAGCCGTGGACCACGCGCACGGTCGGCAAACGAGAACGCCTCCTACTGGCCACGAGCAGCCGTAGACCACGCACACAGCCGGTAAGCGGAGGACCAGGGGAATGCCACCAGCCAGCCACGCGCAGCCAGAGACCATGTCCTCGCTCGGACTGAGGCAGTCGCCGCTGCCGGTCGTCCAGTTCTGGTAACTGCCTCAGCCTCCTCTAATGGATTTACAAGCAAATGAGTTTGCAGTGGTAGACCTATCTCCTGAAAAGAGTTCGGTAAACAAGGGAACGAAGCAACCATCCCCGAAGGAGCGTTTGAAGGGATTGACTTCGGCTCCTATTATCTTTGTTTACCAATCTTCAAATTGGTGAATTGGTTAACAGGAAGTGCGTGCTAGCACGCTTCATATTTCTAGTAACAAGGGCCGTTGCTTGTTTGGTCGTTAGATCAAAGGGTGTTCATCCCTTGCTTGGCCGTGCCGCGGGAACAGGTCCATCGGGACGATGTCCATCACCTGCAGCACCGCCGTTCAGTGCTTGCCCACTGGCTTCGCCGCGCCCGTCTTCATCTTGTCCAGCAGCTTCAGGAGCATGCCTGCCGACAGCGACGCCATGTGCCGGTGATTTGGTGAGATGGAATTTGAGTTAGTCTAGGCGGTGATCAACGAAAGGATCGCAAGAAAGGTTGTTTCTGTTCTTTTCCTGAAACATCAACGAGTTCTTCGTACTGCCGATGAAATCTCAAGCTAAATTGCACGATGGGCGTGTTGATTCGACCAAATCAGAGCCAATTTGTACACAATCTTGCATCAAACAAGGCGAATCCAAGGAAACCTTGGCTAGTTCGATAAAACCTTGGCCAGTTCAATGCTCGCCACATCAAGAACGACGGAAGAACCTCGAAGTGGAGCTTTGCATGGACGTCCGGCTGCAACAAGAGAGGGTGATCCTAGAAGACAGGAGAAGCTGTTCGCACCTCATTGCACCACTGTGGCCTGCACAGCCGCACCGAGGCCGAGCCCGCCTCAATGCCGCGTACCGGCCCCTTTGTAGTCATGTTCACCTACGGGTGAGCCGCACCAAGGCATTTGCCAACTACCACCTCCGCCGCGCCTTGGCTCGCGATATCCGCAGCCGCCTTGTCCCCTTCCGCCTCAGTGCCTTAGCCGCCATCCACCGCCCTACCCTGGTCGCCACGCACAGCCACAGCCCCACCTGGGTCGCCCATACCCCTTAGCCTCGCACCGCCGCTGCTATGTGCTCGGGGGAGAGAGTGAGTTCTATCGCAGGGAAGAGGATTCAGTCAGGGATCGGGGAGAGGAGAGAATGGTTCGATCGATCCATCTCTTCCTTTTTTTTTCTGGTGTTTAACAGCTAGGAGCACTTTGGTCCATGGAAGAAAATACTGACAGGTCAAATGGACGTAATGGTAACAGATTTGACGGAAATGTCATATAGGGAACAAATTGTAAATATAGTGTCAAAAAGGGAAGAATTTTTGTTTAGGGCCAAATAGGGAAGCAAAATTTAAGAAAGGGTCAAATAAGGAATTCTCTCTCTAAAAGAAAAGGGTTCATCCATCATCTAACACATCAGTTCAAATATTTCAGATCAGCTACCTAGTATTGATAGTTTTGAACAAATTGACTTGTAACTGCACATGGCAACTTAACTCTTACAACTAAATTTTACAATCCATATGTAAAATCAAGTCTATATCTTGTCCCATTTACTTTCAGTCACAAATCGATGCCCGGTGCAAAGCGTGCAATCAACTTCAACTTCGGCTATATCTTTATTAGATTAGCCACATGAAAATAACAGAAACAGATTAATCAAAATGTGTTTTCAGAACATCATGCGTATACATTGTTTCTATACCACTATATAGTATACGAATAACAATGATTATCGGCTGTTGGATGAAGCCGATCCAACGGTTGAGAGGTGGCAAATCCGGGTAGTCTTGGCTGTTGGATATTCTCTCCACCACATTGGATTATGCCACGTGTACTAATCCAGAAGATTCTACACCTGCGCTTATGCAGGAACCTGAAAACAAAGACACTTTTCCTTTGTTCTGGACTTCTCCAAACTTCAATTTTCCAGGTTTTCTTTGTTAAAAGAACACCATTCATTTTTATTCTATCATTTACGTTGTACAATATGCACGTAACACATACATTTCTCATTTGTTCTAGACTCTTCCATACGAGAGTTCTCCCAAGTTTTTTCTTCCAAAAGAACTGACATTTATTTTATTTTTTATTTCTGTTTTTTGGGGGGGTTCAAAGCTAATGTACAAAGTCCAATTTTCTTTGCAAATGGTGTACTCAACTGTTCTTATACATTTCACATGAGTTTTGTGTAGTATATACCACAGAGTCATCAAATATTAAGTAATTATAATTTGAATTCAAATGGGGTGGGCGATGAAACTTAAACATACATCTTAAATTTATTTGTGTGTGACTCCAAATGTATATGTTTTGACTATTATAATGTGGTATGTTGATATCTGTTCGCACTTCACTCTCACATGCAAGGCGCGTGTAACTTACTAGTACTGAATAGTGTATGATAAAATCAAAGATGTTCAGGTTGCATGTTGGAGATAAAAACGAAATCCAGAAACCATGACCAGCTGAAGTGTAATCTGTTTGCTCATATAATCAAAGAATGGGTGGATATGCATTGATAGTCACACCAATCAAGCCTTACGCAGCATGCGTGCATAGAGCAGGCTCCTCAAAATGTTTATACAGCACCAGATGTCCAGAAGCAAGCCAATAAACACACATGCAGATTTATTCTGCAGAGTGCACAGTAGAACATAGACGGTGTACAATGGAAACACATGAACGTGCATGCCAGGCAACATAGTCATTATGTACATGTAAAAAATATAATGCAGGAAATACACATGCCAAAACTCACCAAAAACGACAATGGTTCTTTTTGCCAATGCACGTTCCAAGCCAAACACAGTGATGGTCAAACTGAAGGACACATTTATCACAATCATGGCAGTGCCTGGTACGAGGTGGCTGCAAAAGTGTAATGTAGGAAAAAGTGAACTTAGACAATCAGCAAAAGCTTTACATGGAAAAAGTTTGAAGAGTAGGACGTAGGATCAGTGGATCACACAGATCAGTGTGAAACAAAGACATGTGAAAAACAACTATTTAGTAATGTATGAGACAGTACTAATTCAATCTGTAGCATCCAAAGTCGTGTAACCACCACTTTGCTAATTAGTTAGGAATTAGAACCCCGACATAGCATCAGGGTGTAGAAGACCCTCAGGATGGTCTCAGGGAGCTTTAAGATACTCGTCATAGCCTTAGGGCACCTAAATGGGTCTTCAATAGGCAATACAATGAAACCATTTAGAGCAACAGTATGACGGAAAGGCTGCAAATAGACTACTTCAACTATATCATGGAACAATCAACTGTAATTCTAATGCCTGAATTCTTATAGATCCACTTAACGATTCTTAACCAGTGACGTAAGGAGTTTAGTTAAATACAACCAAAGGTACGTGGACATAACTCATGGCTCACAAAAATGCCTTGTTTTTCGTGTCACCGACCCACACTTGATGTGAAGTTCAATCCGATGATTTTATACAATGGACGTAGTGAACATTTGCATGTCATAATTATGAAAGCTTTAGCACCATAAATTGAGAAGATAAAACAAAACCTGGATAATTTTGCAATATTGGCAAGTCCAATCCCTACAAAGAAAATATAGAAGAATGTTAAACTAATATTATGACCGCGAGCAAACACAAGGATTTTACTACTGCATATACCCTAAAAAATAAATTTCTCGAGCTTCACCTGTTGCTTGACCCAGGAGGATAAAGATCCACAATTTGATGCAACCATGACGATGAAGAAGACATTGGTCTAAGTTTCTCTAGATCAGGCCGGTTTGTGGTGGACTTTAAGCTTCCATGTTTTGAACTGGATTGTCTTTTCTTAATCATCAAAAACACACACACAAGAAAGTATAAGTATCAGTGTATACCTCAGATAGGTTGTCAACACTTCTATGCTATGGTGATTACGACATTACTTTGAAAGAGTGGCGGTATTGATGAAGGTTGCATGCATCCCACCACTGGCTTGCATTGCATCAATAACATAGCTGACGGCACAGGAGCCCCAAAATCAGGCACTTATCAGATTCAATCGATAATGTGTATGATAATAAATTCAATAAGGCTATTCAATACCCTGGAGATGAACCAGCAGTGTAGAAGTATTGCGCTAAGGCGATCAGAACGAGCACACCATACACTCCGATATACCTGTAATAAAATGATACCAAATGGAGATCCTCAACAACCAAAAAGAGATAACTGTACACATCCTAAGTCAGAACAGAATGGACGGGGATTT